>NW_025721300.1:0-141626 GCF_922984935.1 Meles meles | reverse complement strand
CGGGCTATGGACATTGGGGAGGGGAGGCGAACCATAAGAGACTATGTACTCTGAAAAACAACCTGAGGGTTTTGAAGGGTCAGGGGAGGGAGGTTGGGGCAACCTGAGGGTTTTGAAGGGTCAGGGGTGGGAGGTTGGGGGAACAGGTGGTGGGTAATGGGGAGGGCACATTTTGCATGGAGCACTGGGTGTTGTGCAAAAAGAATGAATACTGTTACACTGAAAAAATAAATAAAATGAAAAAAAAAAGATAAAAAGGTTCTAAACAGTGAAGGAAATAATCCAAAAACCTGAAAGACAGCCTATGGAATTGAAAAGTTGTTTTCAAATGAGATGTCTGATAAAGACTTAGTATCCAAAATTTATAAAGGACTTATAAAACTCAACACACACACACACACACACACACACACACACACACACACACACACACACACACACGTAATCCATTTAAGAAATGGGAAGAAGTCATGAACAGATATTTTTCCAAAAAAGACATCCAAAGGCCTTATAGACTCATGAAAAGATGCTCAACATCATTCATCATCAAGGAAATTCAAATGAAAACCAAAATGAAATAGCAGTTCACAACTGTCAGGATGCTGAAAATTAACAACATGGGAAACCACAGATGTTGGCGAGGATGCAGAGAAAGGGGAACACTCTTGCACTTTTGGTGGGAATGCAAACTGGTGTTGCCACTCTGGAGAACAGTATGGAGGTTCCTCAAAAAATTAAAAAGAGAACTACCCTGCAATGCAACAGTTGCAAGACTACATATCTATTCAAATGATTGAAAAATATAGATTCAAGGAGGTTCATGCACCATGATGTTTATAACACGGGTATCATCAATAGCCAAACTATGGAGAAAGTCCAAATGTCCTTCAACTGATGAAGAGATAATGAAGATGTGGTATGTATGTACACATTGGAATATTACTCAGCCACCAAAAAATGAAACTTCTTGCATTTACCACATCCATTTGAAACAGCATGGATAGCCCTACACTGAATTATGCTAAGTGAAATAAGTCAGTCTGGGGTGCTTGTGTGGCTCAGTTGTTAAGTGTCTTCCTTTGGCTCAGGTCACAATCCCAGTGTCCTGGTATCAATCCCTGCACTGGGTTCCCTTCTTGGCAGGAAGACTGTTTCTCCCATTCCCACTCACCCTGTTTGTGTTGTTCCCTCTCTTGCTGTGTCTCTCTATGTCAAATCAATAAATACAATTAAAAAGAAAAAAGAAATGTCAAATTATAGAAAGGAAAATACCATATTGTCTCACTTATATGTGGAATTTAAAAAAGAAAACAGATGAAAATGTGGGAACATGAAAAAGAAAAAAAAATAAAAAGAAGTAAAGGAGCCATAAGAGACTCTCTCTCTCTCTCTCTCTCTCTCTCTCTCTCAATGAGAGTTAGAACATAAGCAGGTGGAGGATCAGGGGGAGAGAGAATCTTAAGCAGCTTCTTGCTCAGCACAGGACTCAACCTCACGACCTGAGATCATGACCAAAGTTGAAATCAAGATTCATATATTTAGATGACTGAGCCACACAGTCATGCCATCATAAGAGACTCTTAAAGATGAGAACAAACTGAGGATTGATGGAGGTGGGTGGGTGGGGGAATAGTCCAGATAGGTGATGGGTATTAAGGAGGGCACTTGTTATGATGAGCACTGAATGTTGTTTGTAAGAGATGAATCACCAAATCCTACCCCTGAAATTAATATCACATTGCATGTTAACGAACTAGAATTTAAATTAAGAAAAATGAAATAAAAAGAAAATAAGTGATAAACTAAATATGAGATTGAAGAATCTTGGTTAGAGTTTGAATACTTGTAGTTACCAGAAAAATGATGAGATCAATCTAAGATATTCTTACAAGAACAAGAAAGGAAAGGTTTAAATGGGTTGGTTTAAAGACTGGAGAATGTGAATTAAGATTTTCAGTCCGGAATATAAAGATCAACCCATTATGATTACCTCCATTTTGTATCATTTCCTGGCCAATGGATTTTTTTTCCCACAGACTCCATTGGCTGTACTTTTTAAAATACTATCTTCTTCATATGTTTAAGAGGTAGAACTTAAAGAATGATTCATCAGTTGTGTTTAACACCCACTGCTCTTTACTTCAAGTGCCCTCCTCAATACCCATCACCAAGTATCCCTTCCTAACACCCACCTCCCCTCATGAAACTCTTAGTTTGTTTCCGAGAGTTCAATGCCACCTATGATCACTTAGGGACTTATACCCCCTCTCAATTTCCATCTTCTTTTTCCTTCCCTTACCGTATGTTCATCCGTTTTGTTTCTTAAATGCCACACATGAGTGAAATCATATATTTGTCTTTCAATGACTGACACATTTGACTTAGTATAATACCCTATAGTTCCAGACACTTCAATGCAAATGACAGTATTTATTTTTTTTGGCTGTCTAAGTATTATCCCATTATATATATATATATATATATATATATATATATACACACACACACACACAAACACACAAAACATATCTTCTTTATCCATTCATCTTTCTACCAACATATGTGTTCTTTCTATATTTTGATTACTGTGGCCTAATATACTGTATTGATTAAGTACTTGCATTTTTGAGAATATCTGCAGCATTTAGATTTCAACATGCAGTTAACAAATTATTTCTAACCAAAGGAGAAATGAAAAAAAAAATTACCACCAGAAAGTGATTGGGAATACCTATTTATTTTATCAAATCTCTATTATTTTAATTTTCTAGACTAATGTAATCCTCTCTTTAGTCCTGGAATGCCAGTGTTCATAAGGCATGTACAAGGTGAAATTAATGTACCTTTAAGCAGTAGGATTATAGAGAACTGTTATACTCTTGCAGGGCAGAACCTCAGAATACCTTTGCTTAAGGCCCCCATCACCTCCTTTTTCTAAGGCTGTAGATGATGGGGTTGAGCAAGGGGGTCAGGATGGTGTAGAAGACAGCCAGGACCCTGTCCTCTGTTGGAGATCAGAAGGATCTCGGGCATAAATAATTGTAAGCAAAGGGTGCATATTAGAAAGTCACCACAGTCACCACCATAGTCAAAAGTCACCACAGGGTGCTACAGATTGAACAGGACTTCTTCCTCCCTTCTCTTGACTGTATGCAGCAGATGGCAAGGAGATCCTGGCCATAGAAACATGCAATGCCAATAACAGGAAACACAAGGAAGAAGGAAGTACTTACAAATTCTGTGTATTCATAAACTCAAGTGTCCATGCAGCCCAGAGTCAACATGGTTGGAACATCACAGAAGAAGTGATTGATGTTCCTGGATTGACAATAAGGTATATTGAGGGCATCTGCAGTGTGAGCACAGGATTTTACTGAGCCCATGATCCAAGTTCCTGTTATCATCAGCACACACACTATTTTGTTCATATGAATGGGATAGTGGAGATGAAAGCAAATAGCCACACAGCAATCATAGACCACAGAGGCCAATATTAATCCTTTTGCATCAGCTAAAGCAAGGAAGAAGAAGCATTGAACTCCAATCCTGATGAAAGAAATAGATTTATTTCCAAGGAGATAATCAGAAGTCATCTTGGGGACAATGGTGGTGACATAGTTCTGGTCCATGAAGGAGAGCTGACTAAGTAGAAAATACAAAAGAGAAAATTGGGAATGAAGAAAACCAAGTCAATTCTTGATAGTGGGAATAAACCCAAAAAGAATTCAGTAGATATTTCATTAATATTTTCCATGGGACATTAATTTCTCCTAAGGAGAGACACATATTAAGTGTAGAAAAATAATCTACTATTAATTCATTATTTTAGTTCCACTTTAATTCATTCAGGACACATTGCAGCTGTTAAAAATGTAGCAAAGACTTCAAAAAATAGTCAATTTTTACATCATAGATAAAATCTTGGTGACACAGTCATCTGTCTCTAAGATATTCCATGGAAATGGGTAAATTTGTATGGATAATATATTCCTATGACTTTATTATGATATATTTTATTATGCAGATTTAGTTATTATCAACATCAGAACTTATACTTTTTATGGGTGCATTGTGTGTTAGTGTAAATGCATGAATTACATTCTCACACTAGAATACATTTTATTACACTTAGGCAGTGTTGTTGTTTTTGTTTTTGTTTTTTTTTTTTTTTCAGTTTATAATTAAACCCTAACATTGTGAAACTATAGTCATCTATCAGGTCATGCTGTTTGTTCGTTTGATTATTTTTCTTAAAAAGCTTGCCAAATCAACCTTCTTAGGTGCCAAATATTATTATCTTTTCCCCCCAAAATTAAAATGGATAGTTATGGCCAAATATAATTTATATCAAGCATATTTCTTTTTCCTCTCCACTCAATATTCAAGTGCTTTATTTAAAAAAAACTATTTTCCTGATAACTTACTCTTAAATTTTATTATATCTCCATGACTCTTTTCAAGCTCTGAAAAGACTTGTATTGTGTTCCTCTACATCTCACTAATATAAGATTATGCATTGCATTGTGGAAACTTTTCTTACTCTGTTTTACCTCTTGCTTTAGTTTATTTAATACTCTTTCCATTTTTGGACAAGTGTGAGAGTTTTGTACTAAATATATTACCTCCCTGTCACAAAATTCAACTAACATAGTAATAAAGAAGCCAATCTGCATAAATTTAAAGAATGTGAAAGAGAATAGTGGTTGGAATCAGAGGTAAAAAGTTCAAGGACTTTTTGGGAATGGAGAATGAGTGGATGGAATCTTCTCCAGAAGAAATACCATCAGTAAGCCCAGCATGTTATGCCTCAAAAGCATTGCAGTATTTCAGTCCCTCATATTTTTCTAGGACCAAAGCCATCAGACAGTTGAGGAAGTCTTTATGAGAGATAGACTGAGTTAAACATGATTGGCATAAATACAAGAAAACGTTAAAAAATCTGATGTTTTCAGAGCAATATGAGAAGTTGTTAAACACGAAGTAAAAATGCCATATGCTATAAAAAAGGAGTACCAAATAAAATACTTCTGGAAGTGTAAAAGATAATAATATAATACATTTAATGGAAGTCTCAAAACATAAGTTGATGAGTATTCACCAGAAATACCAAAGAAACTCAAAATTTGACATTTAGAACACATAAGAAAATTATAAGAATAATATAAATGACCCAGCATATACTTATGAGCATTCCTGTAAATGCATATGACATTGATTTATTTTTGGCAAAACCCTTATTGATTTTTTTAAAGATTTTATTTATTTATTTGACAGAGAGAGAGAGATCACAAGCAGACAGAGAGGCAGAGCAGAGGAAGAGGTGAAGCAGGCCCCCTGCTGAGCAGAGAGCCTGACGCGGGACTCGATCCCAGGATCCCGGGATCATGACCTGAGCTGAAGGCAGAGGCTTAACCCACTGAGCCACCCAGGCGCCCCCCCTTATTGATTTTTAAGTGAATAATACGACAAACAACATTTTTGGAGCCACTATATATGAGATACAATATTCAAATATGATGCAAAGAACACAGAAAAATAAAATAAATAATCTAATAATGGTATTTTCTTGAAAATACTAAATATTTTCTTGAAAACAATTTCTTGATAATCCTCCATGTAGGTAGACCAATATTCTAAATTGTCCTTGAGAAAATTTATTGTAATATGAGAAAACATGAGAAGAATATGAAAAAAATATATGCAGTAATGTTTATAAAATGACATCATTTTTACAATACTATTATATAGTGTTTATGCAAACAATAAATTCTGGAGATGGAAGAAAACTATCAATGCATGTCCTCAAACATAACATGGAATGTAACTATGGGGAGGGGAAAAATTTGAGGATGTAGAGAGGGAATGACACTGCATCTACAATGACCTGAATTACAAATCATGGCCTGGTATTTCGGATTTAGGAAGCAATCATTAGAGATGAGGATATTGTTTAACAAACTGAGGAAGTACTGGGGAAAAGTGTAAATGAATTTGAGGTATTTGCCTTGAGTATCAAGAAGTGTGGGTTTTATGCCCATCATTTTACCTTACGGTTTCTTGATGCCATGTCCATGCATTATTGGAATAAAATATTAAAGTGATATAAACGTTATTTCAATTAGTAATTTACATGTACTTAGATTATTACAGATGCGAATTTCCAAATCTACTGTGAAATATCTATAACAGATTTCTGATATATGAAGCCATTGATTTTTAGTTATTGTGTGGTCACTGTCAACTTGCAGAGGAAAAACTGGGATAGCTGGTTGTATTTATAAGGTTTTTTTTTTCCCTTTTTATTTATTTTTTCAGCGTAACAGTATTCATTCTTTTTGCACAACACCCAGTGCTCCATGCAAAACGTGCCCTCCCCATCACCCACCACCTGTTCCCCCAACCTCCCACCCCTGACCCTTCAAAACCCTCAGGTTGTTTTTCAGAGTCCATAGTCTCTTATGGTTCACCTCCCCTCCCCAATGTCCATAGCCCGCTCCCCCTCTCCCAATCCCACCTCCCCCCAGCAACCCCCAGTTTGTTGTGAGATTAAGAGTCATTTATGGTTTGTCTCCCTCCCAATCCCATCTTGTTTCATTTATTCTTCTCCTATCCCCCTACCCCCCCATGTTGCTTCTCCATGTCCTCATATCAGGGAGATCATATGATAGTTGTCTTTCTCCGATTGACTTATTTCACTAAGCATGATCCCCTCTAGTTCCATCCACGTCGTCGCAAATGGCAAGATTTCATTTCTTTTGATGGCTGCATAGTATTCCAGATGTATTTATAAGTTTAAGAAGTAGTGCATCTGACATGAAAGCCACGATAGATATTGAAAGTCTGTTCCAAGTTGTAACATAAAGAATTATACATTTATGTAAACATAATTAGATTATTTCCCTTTCACTTTGATTTTACCAAATGACATTATGAAAACAAATCTATATACACACTGTTTGCAAGAGATTTTCACGTGCCTTAGTCTTTTAAAGTTCACTGAGTTTCTGTGCTTGGCAACAGCATTATGGATAATATACAGTGGAGAAAAATGAGAAGAGATGGTTTCTTAGTGATTTGGAGAACTAAGGCTGGAACCTGAATGAATCCATTTATGGCCAGAAGATAGGACTATACACATCCATTGACCATTTCCCCAGGATGGAACCTATGATATGTCAACATTTGTGCCAGGAATATTTTATTTATTTCTTACCGATAGGTCTTAAGGTGATACAACTGTTAGTATGACTACAAGTATTTGCAGATGATAAATCAAGTTTTAGAGATTTCAGGGAATTCTTTTGATTTCCTATCTCAGTGTAGGTGCTAGAATAGATGCATATTTTTTTTCTTTTTTTTTTAGTTCATTTATTTTTTCAGCGTAACAGTATTCATTGTTTTTGCACAACACCCAGTGCTCCATGCAAAACGTGCCCTCCATATTACCCACCACCTGTTCCCCCAACCTCCTACCCCTGACCCTTCAAAACCCTCAGGTTGTTTTTCAGAGTCCATAGTCTCTTATGGTTAGCCTCCCCTTCCAATTTTTCTTTTTTATAAACATATAATGTATTTTTATCCCCAGGGGTACAGGTCTGTGAATCACCAGATTTACACACTTCACAGCACTCACGATACCCTCCCCAATGTCCATAGCCCCCTCCCCCTCTCCCAATCCCACCTCCCCCCAGCAACCCCCAGTTTGTTTTGTGAGATTAAGAGTCATTTATGGTTTGTCTCCCTCCCAATCCCATCTTGTTTCATTTATTCTTCTCCTATTCCCCTAACCCCCCATGTTGCATCTCCATGTCCTCATATCAGGGAGATCATATGATACTTGTCTTTCTCCGATTGACTTATTTCATTAAGCATGATACCCTCTAGTTCCATCCACGTTGACGCAAATGGCAAGATTTCATTTCTTTTGATGGCTGCATAGTATTCCATTGATACAGATATTTTTATATTAAATTTTTATTTAAATTAATCCTATCACCTCTAAAATGTTAGGTAACAATTAAAGATGTTATTATTTTAATGCTCTAAACTAAAAAATGAGGAGCATCTGGGTGGCTCAGTGGGTTAAGCCTCTGCCTCTGGCTCAGGTCATGATGTCAAAGTCCTGGGATCGAATCCCACATCAGGCTCTTGGATCAGTGGAAGCCTGGTTCCCCCTTTCTCTTTGCAAGCCTCTCAGCCTACTTGTGATCTCTCTCTTTGTGTCAAATAAATAAGTAACATCTTTTTTAAAAAATTAAAAAGTGAAAAAATATAAAAGCTCTTAATTAAAATTTTACTATAGATGAAAGAGCATCATGAATATATATAAGTTGCCTTATGCTTAAATAAAACAGTTTACTGTTTATGGTTTGCTCATTTCAAGATATTTATTGTTTCCTCCTCTTTGCTGTCTTAGTCATATTTTCACTTGTCCCCTGCAACAATACAACTTTAATTAATAGTGTCAAGAATACACACCTCACTCCCAGATCCTTTCAATGAACTCTAATCCATGTCTTCAGATTGAAGAGAAGTTTATTTTGCTTTATTGAAAAAACATACTGCAGGTTTTTGGAGCCAATGCTAGATCTGATTCTATCTGTTACTTACTAGAAATGTAAGCCTGGATCAGTGATTTCAACTCTCTGAGCCTTTATCTCATCAGTAGAGCAGATCAAAATCATGAGATGTGATCTCACACTTCTTCTTAGAATGACTATTATCAGTAATTAAAAAAAATAATAAGTGCTGGTGAGAATGTGGAGAAAACACACTTGAGCACTATGGAGGGGAATATAAATTAGTATACCCATTATGGAAAATAGTATAGAAATTCTTCAAAAAGTGAAAAGTAAAACTATCATATATTCCAACCATCACACTTCTGGATATATACCCAAAGGAAATAAAATGATATAATATCAAATTTAAAGCTATACTTTATTCTTGTAATTATTGTTGTCATGTGACTCATAATTGATAAAATATGGAATTTAATTTTACATATTCATTGAGAAATAAAGGGAACAATTAAATAAGAGCAACATGGATGAACCTGGAGGATATTAAGAGAAGTAAAATAAACCAGACACAGAAAGAAAAACACTTTATAATTACAATTGTATATGAAATTTAATAGTCAATCTTTACAAGAGTAGAATGGCAATTGCCAGTGATGAAGGCAGGGAGAAATGGGAAGATATGGGTCAAATGCTAAGTTTCCAGAATACATGTTGAATAAGTTCTATTTAGAGCAATTTATATATAGTTCAAAACATTGTATATTGGGAGGAGACAAGATGGCAGGGAAGTAGGAGGAGGTGCCATTTTAACCTGTACCCTAAAGTGAGCTGATTACCCAGGAAAGAACTCCGATCACCCATGAAATCAGCCTGAGATCAGAATTATACACGTCTGGATCTCTATGGGGGCAGAAGACACCAGTGGGCAGGTGAAGCAGAGTGGGAACATCGGACTGAATTGGAGATAAGCAAAAGGCGGAGGAAGCCACCAGAGGCGACCCACTGGAAAGTAATATGCCAATACGAGAGTTCCATGCATCTGGGGACTAGCATTCACTTGAAATCTGGTTGAAAGCACTCAAAAGGAACAAAGGATCACAGGGGTAAATAGTGGGAATTGGGGCGGTTAGGGACAGGGACTTGAGTCCCCAGACCCAGGACAGCCACCCCTGGAGCTGAGCCAGAGACAGTGCGGTGGAGAAAACAGGTCTTGGTCCCTGAGCCGCCAGTATGCCTGAGAGTGGGGTCCGGCTCCTGTGAGGGCCTGGGAGCCTCGCCAGCTGGTGGAAGCACAGCCTTCTTCCTGTTCCCACATGAGCACCATGCCATGCTATAACAGCCTGAGAAGCATGTCCCACTCCGTCCCCTGAGAAAGGTGAGCACAGGCACCATTCCAGCACTTTCAGACCCAGAAAGACCAGGCACTCCCAGCCTGGGACAGCAGAAAAATCTCAGAGTGCGATCGCTGCTTGGAAACTCTCTGGTGGTCTGGACAGCCACTGCTGTTGTGGTTTTGGGTACAAGCAGGAGTTCCTGGCATCCCCAGGGACCATGACTCAAAACGTGCTCTGCCAGCGGCTGAGGGGGAACTTATGTGCTCCACAGCATCTAGAAGGGAGCAGACTGTGGCTTCTCTCTGAGAGGGAGGTCTGGGTGCAGTTTGCTTTCCTCTAATCCTCCAAAAACCATCAAAAGCTGTCAAGGCAAGAAAAAAAAAAAAGAATAAACAAGCATAAAAACCTCCAGAGAACAAAAGACTGAAAAACTGGTTTCCTCAGAGCCCACCACCTTGAGGAGGGGTGGGAGGACTTAACTTAGGAAACACTGCCTGAAAACCCACTGGGCAGGCCCCTTCCCCAGAAAACCAACCAAGCAAAAAAGAAAGAAAGAAAGAAAAAAAAAAGATGACAAGAGAACAACCACTACTACTTCATAGATACTTTTATTTTTAATTCGTTCCCACTATTCTGGTTCATTTTTTATATAGATAATTTTTAACCCATTTACCATCACAGTGAGATGTCCAGTACATCAAATTCCATAATAACCTTTTACCCTGAACTTTTTGACCCATATACCCAAGGTTTTTTTTTTTATTTACTATTTTTACGTTTTTTTTTAATTTTAGTTTAGTTTAGTTTATTCTTTTTTTATTTTTAATTTTTAAATATTCATATAGAGTTAAATACAAGGTAATCCCTTTTCGCCAATCAATGCTACCCCATAAGTAAACCAATTTTTAATCCCCCTTTACCTTAGGAAAGTTGAGTACTTTATCAAAGATATCATGATACATCCAGGAAGAATCAAAATAACCTTCCTCGCCCACACTGAGAATTATAACCACTCTCCCATCTTTTTCTTCCACCACTGTTTCTCCGTATTTGTGTTTGTCTTGATATAATTCTTAGACTTGGGGTTCTTTTTGACGAGGTTCTTTTTTTTCATATATATATTTTTTCTCTTGTCATATACATTTATCAGTCATTTTTGTTTGTATACTTCATAAATATTACCTTGGGGACCATTTGGGCTGAGCCTACTCTTTTATCTTTCTTTTTTTTTTTTTTCTTGTCTCTCTATCTCTCTCTCTCTTTTCTTTTCTTTTTCTCTCTTTCTTTTTTCTTTCGTTTGGCTGGGGACTCCTGATTGCTCAGAAGTGTTCCAGGGTGAAACTTCACTGCACCATGGTTGATACATCCAGCTACAACCGTTCAGCCATCTCTCACCAAAATGACTAGGAGGAGGAATGCCCAACAGAAAAAAAAAATACAGAGGATGGGCCTTCTACAACAGAGCTAATGGATATTGACATAGACAATATGTCGGAAAGGGAATTTAGGCTAACAATTATCCAGGCAATAGCTAGGTTGGAGAAAGCCATGGATGACCAAATGGAATTGATTAGGACAGAAATGAAAGCCACCAGAGATGATGTTCACAATGTTAGGGCAGAACTAAAAGCCACCAGGGATCATGTTCAAATGCTCTCAATGAATTCCAATCGAATCTAAATTCTCTAAAAGCTAGGGTAACTGAGACAGAAGATAGAATTAGTGATCTGGAGGACAAACACATAGAGAGAAAGGATCAAGAGGAAGCCTGGAACAAACAGCTTAAAAGCCATGAAAACAGAATCAGGGAAATAAATAATACCATGAAATATTCCAAAGTCAGAATTATTGGAATCCCTGAAGGGGAGGAGAAAGAAAGAAGTGTGGAAGATACAGTGGAAAAAGTTATCCATGAAAACTTTCCCAATCTCACAATGGAACCAGCATTCATATAATAGAGGCAGAACAGTTTCCCCCCAAGATTATAGATTCTCAAAATTCCTTGATACCCCTAATAGCAAGAATGAATTATAATTGTAGGCAGGCCCTCTTGAACACAGCTAGGACAAAGAAGGTCCTTATGTACAGAGAAAAGCCCATCAGAATAATTTCAGACCGTTCACAGAAATCTGGCAAACCAGAAAGGGATGGCAAGATATATTCAGGGCACTAAATGAGAAGAACATGCAACCAAGAATACTTTTCCAGCAAGACTGACATTCAAAATGGATGGAGAGATGAAGAGTTTCCAAGACCAGCAAGGCTTAAAAGAGTATGAGACCACCAAGTTGACACTGCAGGAAATAATAAGAGGGGTTCTATAAAAGAGTAAAAATCCTAAGAATATCATTGAACAGAAATATAGAGACAACCTACAGAAAGACTTCAAAGGTAACATGATGCCAATAAAAACATATCTATCAATAATCACTCTCAATGTAAATGGCCTAAATGCACCCATAAAATGAAACAGGGTTGCAGATTGGATAACACGACAGGGCCCATCCATATGTTGTCAACAAGAGACCCATCCTGAACCTAAGGATATACCCATACTGAAAGTGAAGGGATGGAGAAGCATCTTTCATGCCAGTGGGCCTCAAAGGAAGGCAGCGGTAGCGATTCTCATATCAGATAAAATAGATTTTAAACTAAAGACTGTAGTCAGGGATACAGAAGGACACTCCATCATTCTTAAAGGGACGATTTAACAATTGTAAATATCTATGCCCTCAATATGGGAGCAGCCAATTACATAAGAAAACTATTAATCAAGATAAAGAGTCATATTGATATGAATACACTAATAGTAGGAGATCTTAATACGCCTCTCTCAGTAATAGATCATTGAAGTAGAAAATCAATACAGAAATAAGAGCATTGAATGAAACTTTGGACCAGATGGAACTCATAGTTATATACAGAACATTCCACCCTAAAACAACAGAATGCTCATTCTTCTCAAGTGCACATGGAACCTTCTCCAGAATAGACCACATACTGGGTCACAGATCAGGACTCAACCAATACCCAAAGACTGACATTTTCCCTGCATATTCTCAGATCACAATGCTTTGAAACTGGAGCTCAAACACAAGGAAAAGTTCGGTAGGAACTGAAACACCTGGAAGCTAAAGACCACCTTCCTTAAGAATGCTTGGATCAACCAGGAGATCAAAGAAGAACTTAAAAAATTCATGGAAACCAATGAGAATGAAGACATTTTGGTCCAAAACCTATGGGATATAGAAAAGGCTATCCTAAAGGGGAAATACATCCAAGACTCCCTCAAAAAAATTGAAAAAATCCAGAATACACCCGCTGTCTCTACAACTTAAAGAACTGGAGAATCAACAACAAATCAAACCAACTCCACACCCAAGAAGGGAAATAATCAAGATTAGAGCAGAGATCAATGAGGTAGAAACCAGAGACACAGTAGAATGTATCAAAGAAACTAGAAGCTGTTTTTTTTGAAAGAATCAATAAGATTGGAGCACCTGGGTGGCTCAGTGGGTGAAAGCCTCTGCATTTGGCTCAGGTCATGATCCCAGGTTCCTGAGATCGTGCCCTGCATTGGGCTCTCTGCTCAGCAGGGAGACTGCTTCCTCCTCTCTCTGCCTACTTGTGATCTCTGTCTGTCAAATAAATAAATAAAAACTTAAAAAAAGGAGAAGGAGTCAAGATGGCGGAGAAGTAGCAGCCTGAGACTACTTCAGGTAGCAGGAGATCAGCTCGATAGCTTATCTAAACATTGCAAACACCTACAAATCCAACAGGAGAGCGAAGAGAAGAAAAACAGCAACTCTAGAAACAGAAAATCAACCACTTTCTGAAAGGTAGGACTGGCGGAGAAGTGAATCTAAAACGACGGGAAGATAGACCGCGGTTGGAGGGGCTGGCTCCCGGCAAGCGGCGGAGCAACGGAGCACAAAATCAGGACTTTTAAAAGTCTGTTCCACTGAGGGACATTGCTCCAGAGGCTAAACCAGGGTGAAGCCCACGCGGGGCCAGCGTGGCCCCAGGCCCCGCAGGGTCACAGAAGGATCGGGGATGTCAGAGTGTCGGAGAGCTCGCAGGTATTAGAATGGAAAAGCCGGCTGCAGAGACAGAGCCGAGGACTGAACTCTCAGCTCGGGGTTACCTTGAACTGGTCGCGGGCTGGGTGAGCTCGGAGCACGGCTAGAGGCTGGGGATACGGGAGTGATTGGGTGCTGTCCTCTGGGGGCGCACTGAGGAGTGGGGCCCCAGGCTCTCGGCTCCTCCGGGCCTGAGACTGGGAGGCCGCCATTTTCATTCCCGTCCTTCGGAACTCTACGGAAAGCGTTCAGGGGACAGAAGCTCCCAAAAGCGAACCCGAGGCGATTACTTAGTCTGGACGCCGATAAGGGCGGTGCAATCCCGCCTCGGGCAAAGACACTTGAGAGTCACTACAACAGGACCCTCCCCCAGAAGATCAACAAAATATCCAGCCAGGACGAAGTTCATCTATCAAGGAAAGTAGGTTCAAGTCCTAAGACAGCAGAGCAATTCCAGAGGAGGAGAAAGCAAAGCACGGAACTCATGGCTTTCTCCCCATGATTCTTTAGTCTTGCGGCTACTTCAATTTTTTTTTTCTTTTTTCAATTTTTTTCTTTCTTTTTTCTTCTTCTGCTAATTTTTTTTTAAAACTTTTACTATTTTCTTTTTTAAAGTTTTTTGACTAGTTTATCTAAATATATATATTTTTTCTTTCTTTTTTATATTTTTTCTTTATTTGTTTTATTCTTTAAATTTTCTTCTTTTCTTTTTCCAGAACCTGTTTTTATCCCCTTTCTCCCCCCCACAATTTGGGGTCTCCTCTGATTTGGTTACAGCACATTTTTCTGGGGTCTTTGCCACCCTTTTAGTATTTTATTTGCTCCTTCATATCCTCTTATCTGGACAAAATGACAAGGCGGAAAAAATCACCACAAACAAAAGAACAAGAGACAGTACCGAAGGCTAGGGACCTAATCAACACAGACATTGGTAATATGTCAGATCACGAGTTCAGAATGACGATTCTGAACATTCTAGCCAGGCTCGAAAAAGGCATGGAAGATATTAGAGAAACCCTCTCTGGAGATATTAAAGCCCTTTCTGGAGAAATTAAAGAACTAAAATCTAACCATGTTGAAATCAAAAAAGCTATTAATGAGGTGCAATCAAAAATGGAGGCTCTCACTGCTAGGATCAATGATGCAGAAGAAAGAATTAGTGATATAGAAGACCAAAAGACAGAGAATAAAGAAGCCGAAAAAAAGAGGGACAAACAGCTATTGGACCATGAGGGGAGAATTCGAGAGATAAGTGACACCATAAGACGAAACAACATTAGAATAATTGGGATTCCAGAAGAAGAAGAAACAGAGAGGGGAGCAGAAGGTCTATTGGAGAGAATCATTGGAGAGAATTTTCCTTATATGGCAAAGGGAACAAGCATCAAAATCCAGGAGATGCAGAGAACCCCCCTCAACGTCAACAAGAATAGGTCCACACCCTGTCACCTAATAGTAAAATTTACAAGTCTTAGCGACAAAGAGAAAATCCTGAAAGCAGCCCGAGAAAAGAAGTCTGTAACATACAATGGTAAAAATATTAGATTGGCAGCAGACTTATCCACAGAGACCTGGCAGGCCAGGAAGAGCTGGCATGATATATTCAGAGCACTAAACGAGAAAAACATGCAGCCAAGAATACTCTATCCAGCTAGGCTATCATTGAAAATAGTAGGAGAGATCAAAACTTCCAGGACAAACAAAAACTGAAAGAATTTGCAAACACCAAACCAGCTCTACAGGAAATATTGAAAGGGGTCCTCTAAGCAAAGAGAGAGCCTAAAAGTAGTAGATCAGAAAGGTACAGAGACAATATACAGTAACAGTCACCTTACAGACTAATAATGGCACTAAATTCATATCTCTCAATAGTGATCCTGAATGTTAATGGGCTAAATGCCCCAATCAAAAGACACAGGGTATCAGAATGGATAAAAAAACAAAACCCATCTGTATGTTGCCTACAAGAAACTCATTTTAGACGCGAAGACACCTCCAGATTTAAAGTGAGGGGGTGGAAAACAATTTACCATGCTAATGGGCATCAGAAGAAAGCTGGGGGGGGGCAATCCTTACATCAGATCAATTAGATTTTAAGCCAAAGACTATAATAAGAGATGAGGAAGGACACTATATCCTACTCAAAGGGTCTATCCAACAAGAAGATCTAACAATTTTAAATATCTATGCCCCTAACGTCGGAGCAGCCAACTATACCAACCAATTAATAACAAAATCAAAGAAACACATCAATAATAATACAATAATAGTAGGGGACTTGAACACTCCCCTCACTGAAATGGCCAGGTCATCCAAGCAAAAGATCAACAAGGAAATAAAGGACTTAAATGACACACTGGACCAGATGGACATCACAGATATATTCAGAACATTTCATCTTTCATCCCAAAGCAACAGAATACACATTCTTCTCTAGTGCACATGGAACCTTCTCCAGAATAGATCACATCCTGGGTCACAAATCAGGTCTCAACCGGTATCAAAAGATTGGGATCATTCCCTGCATATTTTCAGACCACAATGCTCTGAAGCTAGAACTCAATCACAAGAGGAAAGCTGGAAAGAACCCAAATACATGGAGACTAAACAGCATCCTTCTAAAGAATGAATGGGTCAACCAGGAAATTAAAGAAGAATTGAAAAAATTCATGGAAACAAATGATAATGAAAACACAACAGTTCAAAATCTGTGGGACACAGCAAAGGCATTCCTGAGAGGAAAATATATAGTGGTACAAGCCTTTCTCAAGAAACAAGAAAGGTCTCAAGTACACAACCTAACCCTACACGTAAAGGAGCTGGAGAAAGAACAAGAAAGAAACCCTAAACCCAGCAGGAGAAGAGAAATCATAAAGATCAGAGCAGAAATCAATGAAATAGAAACCAAAAAAACAATAGAAAAAAATCAATGAAACTAGGAGCTGGTTTTTTGAAAGAATCAATAAGATTGATAAACCCCTGGCCAGACTCATCAAAAAGAAAAGAGAAAGGACCCAAATCAATAAAATCGTGAATGAAAGAGGAGAGATCACAACTAACACCAAAGAAATACAGACAATTATAAGAACATACTATGAGCAACTCTATGCCAACAAATTTGACAATCTGGAAGAAATGGATGCATTCCTAGAGACATATAAACTACCACAACTGAACCAGGAAGAAATAGAAAACCTGAACAGGCCCATAACCAGTAAGGAGATTGAAACAGTCATCAAAAATCTCCAAACAAACAAAAGCCCAGGGCCAGACGGCTTCCCAGGGGAATTCTACCAAATATTTAAAGAAGAACTAATTCCTATTCTCCTGAAACTGTTCCAAAAAATAGAAATGGAAGGAAAACTTCCAAACTCCTTTTATGAGGCCCGCATCACCTTGATCCCAAAACCAGACAAGGATCCCACCAAAAAAGAGAACTACAGACCAATATCCTTGATGAACACAGACGCAAAAATTCTCGCCAAAATACTAGCCAATAGGATTCAACAGTACACTAAAAGGATTATTCACCACGATCAAGTGGGATTTATTCCAGGGCTGCAGGGTTGGTTCAACATCTGCAAATCAATCAATGTGATACAACACATTAATAAAAGAAAGAACAAGAACCATATGATACTCTCAATAGATGCTGAAAAAGCATTTGACAAAGTACAGCATCCCTTCCTGATCAAAACTCTTCAAAGTGTAGGGATAGAGGGCACATACCTCAATATTATCAAAGCCATCTATGAAAAACCCACCGCAAATTTCATTCTCAATGGAGAAAAACTGAAAGCTTTTCTGCTAAGGTCAGGAACACGGCAGGGATGTCCATTATCACCACTGCTATTCAACATAGTACTAGAAGTCCTAGCCTCAGGAATCAGACAACAAAAAGAAATTAAAGGCATCCAAATTGGTAAAGAAGAAGTAAAACTATCACTCTTTGCAGATGATATGATACTATATGTGGAAAACCCAAAAGACTCCACTCCAAAACTGCTAGAACTTGTACAGGAATTCAGTAAAGTGTCAGGATATAAAATAAATGCACAGAAATCAGTTGCATTTCTGTACACCAACAACAAGACAGAAGAAAGAGAAATTAAGGAGTCAATCCCATTCACAATTGTACCCAAAACTATAGGATACCTAGGAATAAACCTAACCCAAGAGGCTAAGAATTTATATGCAGAAAATTATAAAGTACTCATGAAAGAAACTGAGGAAGACACAAAGAAATGGAAAAATGTTCCATGCTCCTGGATTGGAAGAATAAATATTGTGAAAATGTCTATGCTACCTAAAGCAATCTACACATTTAATGCAATCCCTATCAAAATACCATCCATTTTTTTCAAAGAAATGGAACAAATAATCCTAAAATTTATATGGAACCAGAAAAGATCTCGAATAGCCAAAGGAATATTGAAGAACAAAGCCAAAGTTGGTGGCATCACAATTCCGGACTTCAAGCTCTATTACAAAGCTGTCACCATCAAGACAGCATGATACTGGCACAAAAACAGACACATAGATCAGTGGAACAGAATAGAGAGCCCAGAAATCGACCCTCAACTCTATGGTCAACTAATCTTCGACAAAGCAGGAAAGAATGTCCAATGGAAAAAAGACAGCCTCTTCAATAAATGGTGCTGGGAAAATTGGACAGCCACATGCAGAAAAATGAAATTGGACCACTTCCTTACACCACACACGAAAATAGACTCCAAATGGATGAAGGACCTCAATGTGAGAAAGGAATCCATCAAAATCCTTGAGGAGAATGCAGGAAGCAACTTCTTCGACCTCAGCCGTAGCAACATCTTCCTAGGAACAATGGCAAAGGCAAGGGAAGCAAGGGCAAAAATGAACTATTGGGATTTCATCAAGATCAAAAGCTTTTGCACAGCAAAGGAAACAGTTCACAAAACCAAAAGGCAACTGACAGAATGGGAGAAGATATTTGCAAACGACATATCAGATAAAGGGCTAGTATCCAAAATCTATAAGGAACTTAGCAAACTCAACACCCAAAGAACAAATAATCCAATCAAGAAATGGGCAGAGGACATGAACAGACATTTCTGCAAAGAAGACATCCAGATGGCCAACAGACACATGAAAAAGTGCTCCACGTCACTGGGCATCAGGGAAATACAAATCGAAACCACAATGAGATATCACCTCACACCAGTCAGAATGGCTAAAATTAACCAGTCAGGAAACGACAGATGCTGGCGAGGATGTGGAGAAAGGGGAACCCTCCTCCACTGTTGGTGGGAATGTAAGCTGGTGCAACCACTCTGGAAAACAGCATGGCGGTTCCTCAAAATGTTGAAAATAGAACTACCCTATGACCCAGCAATTGCACTACTGGGTATTTACCCTAAAGATACAAACATAGTGATCCCAAGGGGCACATGTACCCGAATGTTTATAGCAGCAATGTCTACAATAGCCAAACTATGGAAAGAACCTAGATGTCCATGAACAGATGAATGGATAAAGAAGATGTGGTATATATACACAATGGAATACTATGCAACCATCAAAAGAAATGAAATCTTGCCATTTGCGACGACGTGGATGGAACTAGTGTGTATCATGCTTAGTGAAATATGTCAATCGGAGAAAGACAACTATCATATGATCTCCCTGATATGAGACATGGAGAAGCAACATGGGAGGTTAGGGGGATAGGAGAAGAATAAATGAAACAAGATGGGATTGGGAGGGAGACAAACCATACATGACTCTTAATCTCACAAAACAAACTGTGGGTTTCTGGGAGGAGGTGGTATTGGGAGAGGGGGAGGGGGCTATGGACATTGGGGAGGGTATGTGCTATCGTGAGTGCTGTGAAGTGTGTAAACCTGGCGATTCACAGACCTGTACCCCTGGGGATAAAAATACATTATATGGTTATTAAAAAAAAATTTGGAAGCGGAGGCGAACCATAAGAGACTATGGACTCTGAAAAACAACCTGTGCGTTTTGAAGTGCCAGGGGTGGGAAGTTGGGGGAACAGGTGGTGGGTAATGGGGAGGGCACGTTTTGCATGGAGTACTGGGTGTTGTGCAAAAACAATGAATAGTGTTATGCTGAAAAAATAAATAAAATGAAAAAAAAAAACTTAAGAAAAAGAATCAATAAGATTGATAAACCGTTGGACACACTATTCCAACAGAAAATCGAGCAAACCCAAATTAATAAAATTATGAATGAAATGGGAGAGATCACAACTAACACCAAGTAAGCAGAGACAATAATCAAAAGCTATTATCAACACTCATATGCCAATAAGCTACGCAACTGAGATGAAATGGATGCATTCCTGGAAAACTATAAACTGCCAAAATTGAACAAGGAAGAAATTGACAACGTGAATAGACTGATATCTAGTAACAAGATTGAAGCAGTGATCAAAAACCTCCCAAAAAACAAAAGCTCAGTACCTGATGGATTCTCTGGGGAATTCTACCAAATGTTCAAAGAAGAAACAACACCTATTCCTCTGAAGCTGTTTCAAAAAATTGAAGCAGAAGGAAAACTTCCAGACTCTTTTTATGAAGTGAGCATTACCTTGATCCCCAAACCAGTCAACAACCCTAACAAAAAGGAGAATTTCAGACCAATATCACTAATGAATATGGATGCTAAGATTCTCAACAAGACCCTAGCAAACAGGATCTAGCAGCACATTAAAAAAGATTATCCACCATGACCAGGTAGAATTCATCCCTGGATTACAAGGATGATGCAACATTCTCAAATCAATCAATGCAATACAAAAAATCAATAAGAGAAGATAAAAGAATCACATGGTCCTCTCAGTTGATGCAGAAAAAGCATTTGACAAAATCCAGCATCCGTTCCTGATTAAAACACTTCAAAGTATAGGGATAGAGGGAATATACTTAAGTTCATAAAATCTATCTATGAAAGACCCACAGCAAATATCATCCTCAATGGGAAAAAGCTCACAGCCTTCCCATTCAGATCAGGAACACGACAACGATGCCCACTCTAACCACTCTTGTTAAACATAATGTATCCAAATTGGCAATGAAGTAGTGAAACTCTCTCTCTTCGCAGATGACATGATTCTTTATATGGAAAACCCCAAAGACTCTACCTCCAAACTGCTAGAACTCATACAGCATTGCAGTAACGTGGCAGGATACAAAGTCAATGTACAGAAATCAGTGGCTTTCTTATACACTAACAATGAAAATACAGAAAGGGACATTAGAGAATTAATTCCATTTACTATAGCACCAAGAACCATAAGATACCTGGGAATAAACCTAACCAAAGAGGTAAAGGATCTGTACTTGAGGAACTACAGAACACTCATGAAAGAAATTAAAGAGGACACAAAAAGATGGAAGACCATTCCATGCTCTTGGATTGGAAGAATAAACATTGTTAAAATGTCCATATTGCCTAGACTATCTATACTTTTAATGCCATTCCGATCAAAATTCCACCAGTATTTTTCAAAGAGCTGGAGCAAAGAATCCTAAAATTTGTATGGAATAAGAAGAGACCCAGAATCACTAGGAAATGTTGAAAAACAAATATAAAACTGGTGGCATCATGCTACCTGATTTCAAGCTTTACTACAAAGCTGTGATCACCAGACAGCATAGTACTGGATTACAAACAGACACATAGATCAGTGGAACAGAGTAGAGAGCCAAGATATGGACCCTCAACTCTATGGTCAAATAATCTTCAAAAAACAGGAAAAAATATACAATGGAAAAATGACAGTCTCTTCAATAAATGGTGCTGGGAAAACTGGACAGCGATATGTAGAAGAATGAAACTTGACCATTCTCTTATACCATATACAAAGATAAACTTGAAATGGATAAAAGATCTCAGTGTGATACAGGAATCCATCAGAATCATAGAAGAGAACATAGGAAGTAACCTCTTTGATTTAAGGCACAGCAACATCTTTCAAGATATGTTTCCGAAGGCAAAGGAAACAAAAGTGAAAATGAACTTCTGGGACTTCCTCAAGATCAAAAGCTTCTTAACAGCAAAGGAAACAGTCAGCAAAACAAAAAGGCAACCCACGGAATGGGAGAAGATATTTGCAAATGACAGTACAGACAAAAGGTTGATATCCAGGATCTATAAAGAACTCCTCAAACTCAACACACACAAAACAGATAATCATATCAAAAAATGGGCAGAAGACATGAACAGACACTTCTCCCATGAAGGCATAAAAATGGCTATCAGACACATGAAAAAATGTTCATCATCACTAGCCATCAGTGAGATTCAAATCAAAACCACACTGAGATACCACCTTAAAGAAGTTAGAATGGCCAAAATTAGCAAGACAGGAAACAACATGTGTTGCAAAGGATGTGGAGAAAGGGGAACCCTTTACCACTGTTGGTGGGAATGAAAGTTGTTCTCCACTTTGGAGAACAGTGTGGAGATTCCTTAAGAAATTAAGAATAGAGCTTCCCTATGACCCTGCAATTGCACTGCTGGATATTTACCCCAAAGATACAGATGTAGTGAAAAGAAGAGCCATCTGTACCCCAATGTTTGTTGCAGCAATGGCCACGGTTGCCAAACTGTGGAAAGAACAAAGATGCCTTCAATGGATGAATGGATAAGGAAGATGTGGTTCATATACGCTATGGAGTATTATGCCTCCATCAGAAATGATGAATACCCAACTTTTGTAGCAACATGGATGGGACTGGAAGAGATTATGCTGAGTGAAATAAGTCAATCAGAGAGAGTCAATATCATATGGTTTCACTTATTTGTGGAGCATAACAAAGAACATGGAGGACATGGGGCGATGGAGAGATGAAGGTAGTTGAGGGAATTTGGAAGGGGAGGTGAACCATGAGAGACTATGGACTCTGAATAACAATCTGAGTGTTTTGATGGGCAGGGGGTGGGAGGTTGGGGGAGCCAGGTGGTGGATGTTGAGGGCACATATTGCATGGAGCACTGGGTGTGGTACAAAAACAACGAATACTGTTACACTGAAAATAAAAAAAAAAAAAACATTTTATATTGGAAATTTTCTGTTACTCTTGATCTCACCAGTTGGTGGTATTCTTATACAGACACACACACACACACACACACACACACACACACACACACACACATACACACAGCTAAGCAAATTGGTTTATATGCACTTTGTAGTGATTATTGTAAAGTGTAATTATCTTAAATGAAGCTGTGCACCTTAAAATTATAAAAATTTTGTGAATTATACCTAAATCAATCTGAAGAAAACAAAATATATGACAAGTCTGATTGGCATAGTTTATACAGATATGTTCAATCTGAGTAAATTAGTGAGCCGTCCACAGAAGCTGTGTCATTTTTACCATCTTCACCATTGCCACGGAAATTAACATAGTTACCATCACATATTTTTGTCCATACACATATCGTCCTTGGAATTCTCAGGGACATTGTTCCTAAAAAGTTTCAAAACACTTATTGATTTTCACAAATCATCATACTTTGATTTCACAAAGCATCCTACTTTGCTATCACAGATGTAATGACTATTGCACTGGAAAGTTAGTAACAGGCAAAGAGAAGTTTATTTTATATATACCATATATATATAAAATGTATATCAGTACATATATCAATATATTTATATTTATATATAATATATAATATATATAAGTATATTTATATATTAAATTATAATTTATATATAATAAATTATAAATTAAATACATATATAATACATATATAAATATATTTAAGTATATTTAATAATTATTATTTAATATAATTAATATAATATAATGTTAATATGTTTAAATATATATTTATATGTATTTATATATTTTATATATAATATATTTATGTAATTTTAAAATAATTCTATTTATTTATTTTAAAATTTTATTTTATTTTATTTTTTCATTGTTCTAAAATTCATTGTTTATGCCTCACACCTTGTGCTCCATGCAATAAGTGCCCTCCTTAATACCCACCAGCAGGGTCAACCAGCCCCACTTCCCTCCCTTCCAAAACCCGCAGTTTGTTTCTCAGCATCCACAGTCTCAAAGAAAGTTACATTTTGAGTGAAGATATAATGTATGTATAAAATAATAATACTAATGCAAAAAATAAAAACAAAGGAGAACCAAAGCAGAGGAAGGTGCTTAAGTTTCTTTTAACCTGCTAGAATGGTGGTAACAGAATGATTTGAGATGGGATCTGTGGGGAAGGAGGGGGAACCAAATTTGCTCTTAAAAAAGAAAATCAATAAAATAAAATAAGACATCTTTACAATCAATCGCTGGTGGTAGACAAGTTCTGCAAAACCAGTACCTGGCACCCCTGCAATGAACAAACATGGAGAATAGCTCTTGGATTATTTCAACAATCTGGTCCTTTACCTCTGTTGCCTCCCCTGGAGATGCTTCTGGACTGCACTAAGCTGGGCCTCCCTTGCTGGAGCTGTGCAGCTCACCAGACTGAACCTGTCCCCATATTCCTGGGATTGGGCCTCCTGCTATTTGCACCCCTAGCCCCTTCCTTCCCTGACAATACTCCTGCCCTTCTGCCCCCTACACACTGGGCACACTGTGTGCTCCCCAGGGGCCTTGGATGATTCTGGGACTGTGCGGGGCTGGAGTGGTGCTCCTGAAGGTGTAATAGAATTCACATCTTCATTTCTCTTTCTCCATTCACATGGTTAGTGTCTAGAAAAGCAAGAGATTTCTGTGCTTTGATTTTGGAATCCTGCATGTTGCTGAATTGCTGTGTGAGTGCAAGTAATTTATGGGTGGAGTGTTTTGGGTTTTCCACACAAAGTATATTGTCATATGCAAAGAGAGACAATTTGACCTCTTCTATTTTGAAGGGCTTGAACCCTTTTTATTTGTTATTGTTGTCCAAATTCTGAGGCTAGGCCTTCTAATGCTATGTTCAATAAAGTTGGGAAGAGTGGGCATCCCTGTCATGTCCTTGACCTGAAGATAAACGCTGTCAGTTTTTCTCCATGAAGAATGATATTTGCTGTGGACTCTTCATAGATGGTTTCTATAACATGAGATATGTTCCTTCTATCCCTATATCCTGAGGAGTTTTAATCATGAGAGGATGTTGTATTTTGCCAAATGCTTTTTCTGCATCAAATGAGATGACATGTTCCTTGTCTTTTTGTTTGTTTGTTTGTTTATATGACCTATCACAGCAATTGATTTGTGAATGTTGAACCACCCTTCCATCCCAGGAATAAACATCAATTGGTGGTGGTGAATAACCCTTTTAATGTACCATGGGATCCTACTAGCTCGTATCTTGTTGAATATTTTGGTATTCATGTTCACCAGGCTTATTCATCTGTTCTTCTCCTTTTTCATGGGGTCTGTCTTTGTTTTGGGACCGTATTGCTGGTCTCATAAAATGAGTTTGGAAGCTTACTTCCAGTTCTAATTTTTAGAAACAGCTTCAGTAGCATAGGTATGACTTATTCTTAAAATATTTCGTAGCATTCCCCTGGGAAGGTATCTGGCCTTGGACTCTTGTTTTTTGGGAGATTTTGGTTACTGATTCAATTTCCATGTTGGCTGGTTATAGGTCTCTTCAGATTGTTTATTTCTTGCATTGGGGTCTCTGACTCTTCAGGTATTATTATTAATATTATTCTTTATTTTTTAATAGTTGGCTGCTACCATACTGGGAGCATATTTACAGTTGCTAGATTTTGTTATTGGATAGATCCTTAAAGTATGATATTGTATCCCTCTACACCTCTTACTACAGTCTTTGCTTTAAAATCTAACTTGTCTGATATGAGAATTGCTACCCCAGGTTTTTGATGTCCTTTGGAATGAAGAATAGTTCTCCATCCCCTTACTTTCAGTCTGGAGATGACTTTAGGTTCACAATGAGTGTCTTATATACAACATATGGATGGGCCCTGTATTCTTCTTCCAATCAGATACCCTATGACATTTCATGGGAGCATGTAGCCTGCTCACGTTTTCAGCAAGTACTAAAAGATATACTTTATTGTCATCATGTTGCCTGTGAAGTCCCTGTTTCTACAGATTATCCCTAGAAATTTCTGGCCTATATTACTCTTGTCATTCTTCTTTCATAGAATTCCCCTTAATATTTCTTGCAGGGATGGCTTAGTGGTCACATATCCTTTCAGTTTCTATGAGTCATGGAAGGTCCTTGTCTCTTCATCCATTCTGAATGGTAGCCTTACTGGATAACATATTTTTGGCTGCATGTATTTCTCATATAGTACCCTGAATATGACTTGCCAGACCTTTATGGAATGTCAGGTCTCTATGGACAGGTCTAATGTTATTCTAATATTTCCTCACTGTACATAATAAATCTCTTCTCTATAGCAGCTATCAAGATAGTTTTGTGGCTTTAAGATTTTCAAGTTTCACTATTATATGCCAGGGCATTGGTGTATTTTTATTGACCTTCGTGGGGGTCCTCTCTGCCTCATGGACAGGAATTCTCATTTCCTTCCCCAACTTAGGGCACTTCTCTGCTCTGATTTGCTCCAATATATATCTTCTAGTCTCTCTCATCATTACCCCAGGGATCCCAATATTTCTGAAACTGGACCATTTTGTGGCATCTTTGTTCTCACTAAGTCTGTTCTCATGAGCTTCTAGCTGCTTGTCCCTGTCCTCCTAAACTTCCTTGCTATCAGCTTATCTTCTAGCTCACTACGTCATTCTTCTGCCTCTTTTACCCTGGCTGTCTGAGTTTCCAGTTTAGAATGCATCTCATTCATAGCATTTTTAATATCATACTGATTCGATCTCATGTCTGCCCATCTATATTTTATGTTTTCTCTAATGTTTTTTCTCAAGCCTAGCTATTGACTTCGTTATTGCTACCCTGAAGTCTATCTCTGATATCTTGCTTATATCCATACCCATTAGATCTGTGGCAGGGACCACTGTCTCCGGTGTTCAATTCTTAGTTGGGTGTTCTTTCCCCTTGTCATTCTGTTGAGGGCTGGTTGAGGGAATATAAGAGTCCAAAATATCAAGGACAACGCAAGCAAAATACACCCATGAAAAAATCCAATGTTGTCCCAACCTACCACCAATACACCACCAAAGTCAACATGACCCAAACAATAAAAAATAAATAATAAAGGAACAAGACAAAGAGAGAGAGAGAGAGAGAGAGAGAGAGAGAGAGAGAGTGAGAGAGAGAGATGAGATGGAGCAACAAGAGAAATTATAATCTCTTAGGTTGGAAACAGCAGGGTGATCTGCCAATTCATCCTTTATTTTTGGTGTTAGAAGTCACTGTATCCCAAAATTGCAAAGAAGTCAGAAGTTAGATATATAGCAAGATAAAGTTGAGTAGAGTAAAAAATGGACTGCTATGGGGCATAACTCTATAACACATATACATCAAAAAGAAGATAACAGTTAAGGATGGAGGGGTTAGTGTGATACAGTGAGTGCTGTGAAGTGTGTAAACCTGGTGATTCACAGACCTGTACCCCTGGGGCTAATAATACATTATATGTTAATTAAAAAATGAAAATAAAAGGAGGGAGGGGCTAGATGGCAGAGAATACGAGACCCTTTTCCAACTTGTCCCCTGAGGTGAGCTAAATATTTAACAGAACATTCTGAACACCCATGAAATCAGCCTGAAATATAAGATTATACACTTTTGGATCTCTCCAGGGGCACGAGATCCTCAATGGAGAGGGACAATGGAGTGAGAGCAATCGGACTGATACTGGAAGGGATACCAGAAGGGGAAGGCAGTCACCAGAAGTGACCCAATGGAAAGTAATACTCCAATATGAAAGCACACTGTGCTTGAGGACCAACATTTACTTAGAATCTAGATAAAATCACTCAAAAAGAACAAATGTTCTTAAGGGGCATTAGGTGGAATTGGGCAGCCATAAGCATGGGCCTAAGCCCATGGCCCAGGGTAATCATGACCAGTACCCACCATACCTGAGAGTGACCATCAGGGGCTCCTGTCAGTGGCCCCTCAGGACGCAGCATTTTGTTGTTTGCACCTATGTGAGGGCTGCACACACCCCTGCCCGTACCTAAGAATTATTGGGATCCCTTAGGGGGTGGGGAAGGAGAGGAAGACTAGAAGATATAGTTAAACAAATTCTGGATGAATTTTCCCAATCTGGGGAATGGAACAAGTATTCATGTCCTAGAGTCAGAAAGGAGACCCCCCCCTCAAGGTAAGCAAATCTAGAAAGTCCTCCAGACACTTAATTGTGAAATCTGTTAATCATCATTTTAGACAGGAGTTCTTTTTTTTTTTTATAAAGATTCTATTTATTCATTTGACAGACAGAGATCACAAGTAGGCAGAGAGGCAGGCAGAGAGAGAGGAAGGGAAGCAGGCTCTCCGCTGAGCAGAGAGCCCGATGTGGGACTCGATCCCAGGACCCTGAGATCACGACCTGAGCTGAAGGCAGCGGCTTAACCCACTGAGCCACCCAGGCGCACTTAGACAGGAGTTCTTAAGGGAAGCTAGGGGGTAGAGATTCTCTACGTACAGGGGAAGGACCATCAGAATAATGTCAGTCCTGTCCACAGAAACCTGGCAAGCCAGAAAGGCCTGGTGAGACATAACTCAGGGCACTCAATGAGAAGAACATGAGTCCAAGAATATTTTTTTCCATTTTATTTATTTTTTCAGTGTAACAGTATTCATTCTTTTTGCACAACACCCAAGAGTCCAAGAATATTTTATCCAGCAAGACTGACATTTAGAATGGTTGGAGAGATAAAGAGCTTTCAAGACTGGCAAGGTTTAAAAGACTATATGGCCACCAAGCCAGCACTGCAGGAAATATTAAGGGGGGTCTTTAAAAGAAAAAATAATGCAAGAGTGACATAGAACAGAAATTTACAGATACAATCTATAGGAACAAGGACATCACAGGCAACAGGATGTCAATAAATCTTATCCTTCAATAATTACTCTCAATGTGAATTGCCTAAAGGCTCTCATAAAACTTCACAGGGTACAGACTGTATAAAACAATAGGACCTGTCCATATGCTATCTACAAGGGACACATTTGGAACCTAAGGATGCATCCATACTGCAAGTGAAGGGATGGAGAGTCATCTTCCATAACAAGAGGACTCAATACAAAGCTTGGGTAGTGATTCTCATATCAGATAAATTAGATCTTAAGCTAAAGACTGCAGTCAGAGATACAGAAAGACACTACATCATTCTGAAAGGGTCTATCCTCCAAGACGATCTAACAATTGTAAATATTTATGACCCCAACATGGCAGAACCAACTACATAAGCCAATTCTTTTTTTTAAATATTTTATTTATTTATTTGCCAGACAGAGATCACAGGTAGGTAGAGAGGCAGGCCGAGGGGGAGGGGAACAGACCCCCTGCTGTGCAGAGAGCCCAATGTGGGGCTCAAACCCAGGACCCTGGGATCATGACCAGAGCTGAAGGCAGGGCTTTAAACCTCTGAGCCATCCAGGTGCCCACATAAGCCAATTCTTAATCAAAATAAGAAGTCATTTTCTCTGAGGAACTAACTGAGGGTAATGGAAAGGAGGGTTATGGGAGGTAGGGTAAGCCTGGTGGTGGGTACTATGGAGGGCATGTATTGCATGGAGCACTGGGTTTCATGCTTAAACAATGAATTCTGGAATACTGAAAAGAAATTTAAAAAATAAATAAAAATCTTAAAAATAAATAGTCACATTGATATGAATATGTTAATTATATGGGATCTTAACACACAACTATCAGCAATGGACACATTATCTAAGCAGAAAACCAACACAGAAAAAAGAGCTTTGAGTGACACACAAGGCTAGATGGACATCATAGATCTATACAGGACCTTCCACCCAAAAACAACAGGATACACTTATTGAGCACACATGGAACTTTTCCAGAACAGATCACATACTAGGTCACAAGACAGGGCCCAACAGATATCAAAAGACTGAGATCATCCATGCATATTCTCAGGCTTTTTTTTTTTTTTTTTTTTTTTGGAAACTTGAACTCAAATAGAAGAAAAAGTTTGGAAGGAATTCAAACACTTGGAAACTAAGGACCATCCTTCTCAGGAATGTCCAGATCAACCAGGAAAACAAAGAAGAACTTAACACAATTTATGAAAACCAGTGAGAATGAAGACACGTTGGTCTAAAATCTGTGGGATCCAGCAAAGGCAGTCCTTAGTCCTAAATCTTAAGGGGGAAATAGGTATCTGTCCAAGCCTCACTGAAAAGAATTGAAAAACCTTAAATACTGCAACTTCCTTTATACATTGAAGAACTGGAAAATCAACAAAAATTAAGCCAAACCCATGCAAAGGCACAGAAAGAATCAAGATTAAAGCAGAGAACAATGAGTTAGAAACTAAAGATACAGTAGAACACATCAAGGGAAATAGAAGCTGGTTCATTGAAATAAATCAATTACCTTGATAAACCACTGGCCAAACTATTCCAAAAGAGAAGATAAAGGTTCCAAATCAATAAAATTATGAACAGAAAGGGAGAATTCATGACTAATACCAAGGAGATAGAAATGATTATCAGAAATTATTATCAACGACTATATGCCAGTAAGTTAAACAACCAGGAAGAAATGGAAAATTACTCAGCCATAAAAAAGGATGAGATTCTTTGTCCTTTTCAACATGGATGGACTCAGAGGGCATACACTGAAGTGAAATAGGTAAGATATGAAGGACAAACACTAGAGGATTTCACTCATGTCTGGATTCTGAAAAGCAAAACAAACGAATAAACAAACAAACACAAAGCAGAATCAGAATGTAAATATAGATAACAAAAAGATGTTTCTATGAAGGGAGGTGAGAGGTCAAGGAAGAAATAGGTGAAGGGATGTAGGAGACACTGTCTTCCCATTGTGGTTTGAGTAAGTCACAGGAATGAAAGGCACAGCATAGGGAATATGATCAACTGCATTGGAATAGTGTCTCTGGTGATGGATGGTGTCTACACTTCCGGTCATTATAAGGCAAAAACTTGTCCAGTCATTATAATGTTCAACTGACATTAATAAAATATTGCAGGTCAACTATACTTCAAAAAATAATGAGTCAGAAAGTATACATATATAACAGGAATGGGTTTGTCTGAGAGTGACTGAAACCTAAAGGCAATCCAGCTGGAATTATCCTCACTCCACCACTCTAGGGACAAAAAGTAACTGGTCTCTTGGGGAGACCCCACTCTTCACTTCTGAGGGAATTTACTTCTAGTTCACTTCTTTACAGATTTCTGTTTCAGCACCTGTTGCCAGTTTTTTCCTGTGTGCCCCTTTGGTTCGTGTTCAGTCCCATGCCACAGGCTCTGCTTCTCTTCATGGTCCACATGGGGAAGCCCATCTGCTCCCGTATTTTGAGAGTACCTCTCTGATCATATTCTTCTCTCCCCTGAACTCTAGAGCTTGTGTATCTGCACAGGATGAGATGGCTCCGTCTGACAGCTCACTCGTTCAACAAGTACTTTATGGGAACTTCCTATGTGCAGGTGGGGAAGAGCAATGAAACGTCCCTGAAAACATTCTTTTTTGTTTGTTTGTTTTTAAGTTTCAGGGTGCAATTTAGTGATGCATCAGTCGCATATAATATTTAGTGCTCATTTCATCAAATGCCATCTGTAGTGCCCACCACCCAGTTACCCCATGTCCCAGGTACCTCCTTTCCAGCAGCCCTCAGTTTGTTCCCGGATGTTGAGTCTCTGATGGTTTGCCTCCCTCTCTATATGCATTTTGTTTTATTTTTTCTCCCCTTCCCCTATGTTCATTGATTTTGTTTCTTACACTATGATTATGATAGAAAACATAAGGCATTTGGCATTCTGTGTCTGACTTCTTTCCCTTAGAATTATACCCTCTGGTCCCATCCTCATCCTTACAAATGACAAGATGTCAGGTTTTGGGGGGCTGAGTAATATTCTATTATATCTATGTACCACCTCTTCTTTATCCAGACTTTAAAAAGTTCTGCTTTTGCACCCAGCTGTTTATAATACTTTGTGGTATCTTCCTGAAGCAGACTCACTCCCGTCCATGGTATCATCAGCTATAACACACCAGATTCAAGTTTCCATCATCCTTCCTTCCCAATGGTGGTAATTTTTCTACTTGTAGCCTTGCAGCATTTATATGATCACACATTTGATTGATTTCTAGAGTGTTCAGAATGATCTGGTAAGTATGTACTTGTATTTGAGAGAGGAGAACAGTGCAATTCTCCCCATGCCCCAGAATTTTCAGATTGGTTGCTGGACATGAACACTATGAACTTGGTGACAGGATGGATTTTGTTGTTTCCCTTCTATGAGAGCTGAATACCACTATGATATTGGCAAGCATTTAGTTACTGGTGACACTGCTTCATCCCTTACAGGCTTATGTTTATTGTGGGAAGATGTATTAAACATCATGCCTATCATTTTCTCCACTTATTATAAAAGCTTGGATGGACTAGCTGAGAGAAGCATTTTTTTCTATGGCCATGTTGTCTGACTTACATACAACTGTGGTCTTTCATGGGGTCTAATGCACCATGACTTCATTAATATCCATGTCAGTGTTCTAATTTATGGTGCCTCTGTGTGGCACATTTACCTTTGCAGTGTTTGAGTCTTTCAGTCTCTCTATGACCATCAGTATAAATATTTAAAAATATTAACTTTTTCTTTTTGAAGGACTGTTACCTCTTTTCCTTTAAAACATGGTTTCCAGGTGATGATATCAGTCAAGTTTGTCACTGAGAAAGCCATCAGTAATTGGCCAGCTGACCTGCCTGGTGGTTCGTCACTAGTATAAGCCCAATCTGAGAAAACCCTGGTGATTGGCCAGCACATAGTGGTGATAACACATGGTGGTGACATCACATGAAGAAGGCATTGTGATGTCCCAGGGCAGTTATAAAAGATGGCAATAGCCCAGGCTGCAGAGAGGAGACAGATGGTGGTTCACTCACAGCTCTTTCTGTTCTTCTTCGACTTCTATGTCCTATTCCCTGCCCCAGTCCATGGCAAGCTCCCTGCCCACTCCTCTTGCCCTGGGCCTCTCTCCAATATGCAACACACCACCTTCATGTTAGCACCTATGTTTGTGCCCCTCTGTGTTCCCAAGTGTCCTCAAACCCGTCCACAGAGACTCCCAGGCCCATTTCATACTAGGAGGATGACCCAGGTCCTCAGGGAGGCATTCTCATTTGTCACGTAGTAGTGGGACACTGGCAACCAGAGTACCATGGATTCTCAGCCAGCTGGGCCCCACACCTCTGGGGTCACAGGCATGTTTAGTACAGGATAGCTGGGTCCACGTCCTGATGGAACACTGGGCACACTACTACTCTGAAGACCTCTATCCTGGCTCAGCACAGGGCACAAGAATGCTCTGAATATCCAGCCGCCCCAGTGCGGGGAATGTCTGAAGACACCAGGCAGAGAGGGAATTGTATGAAATAAGTAGGTACTGGGAGAAGGTATCACCACATCTCTGTATACAGTGTTAGTCATTACAACACTGGCCCTCAGTCAATGGACTGTCTGAAACAGCTCAGCAATGGACAAAATAATTCCCCAGAAATCTTGCTAACTCGGAGACCACAGATCATCAATCCTCAAACACTGACTAACAAAGAGAAATTCAGACCTCAAACAGAGCACCTGCCAGGAACCCAAAAACTGGGAGGCTTCTGATCCCATTTCACACTGAGCAGATTAGTCACACAGACACTTGGTGGACAAGGAGCCTCCATACCTCAAGTTGGCCAGCCCAGTGCAGCACAAGGCAAGTAAGCACTGAGAAGAAGCTTGCCAAGTGCCAAAAAAACATGAGTCATGCATCTCAGCACTGTATTGGGAAAATTATTCAACTCAACAGAAGCATTACCATGGGCCTTTATTCCCAGTGTACAAGAACTCAGTTCTCCCCTAGGGTAAGCAGACACCTGGACAGCTGGCCCATTATGTGCCTGTGGACCTGAAGACCAATAAAGGAACTCTGGCTAGGCCAAGCAGACACCCAGGCAGGTGGCTCACAATGTGCCCTTGGGCCTCAAGACATACAACTCAGCTCTAAAGCTTGGCCAAGTGCACACACTGACAGTAGGCTCACCATGGGCACATGTACCTGGAGACCAGAATCTGAGCTGTATGCTAGGTTAAGCTGTCTCCTTGGCATTGGGATAAGGATGTGCTCTTGGATCTGTAGACCAACAATACAGCTCTGTGACAAGCGAAGCAGGAAACTTCACAGCTGGTTCAACATGTGCCCATGGACCTGGAAGCCACAAAATCAGGTCTCTACTAGACCAATAAGGCACCTGGCCAGCATGTTCCCCATGTGCCCTTAGACCTCGAGACCAACCACTCAGCTCTCTCCTAAGTCCAGCAGACATTTGGACAGCAGGCTTACCATGTTACCTCGGACCTAACAACCATAAAGCAACTCTTGGCTAGGCCAAGCACTTACCTTGAGATTGGGATCACCATGTACCCTTGGACTTGGAAACTAACAACACAGGACTTTGCTAAGCCAAGGTCACCTGGATAGGAGGCTCACCATGTGTTCTTTAAGAGCAATAAGAAACACACAGTTCTGTACCAGGCCAAGCAGACAAATAGATAGTGGGCTCACCATGTGCCCTTGGACCAGGAGAACAACAGAGCTATCTGGTAAGCCAAGCAGACACCTGGGCAGCAGGCTCATCATGTGCCCTTGGACCTGGGGTCAAACTCAGCTGTCTGATTTGCCAAGTAGGCTCCCGGTAAACAGGTGCACCATGGGCCCTTGGGCCTCAAAACCAACAACTGAGCTCTGTGCTCAAGCAACTAGGAATGTTGATAGCAGGCTTACAATGGAAACTTGAACCAGGAGATCAAAAAATAAGCTGAGTGCTAGGCTAAGTTGACATGATGAAAGTGGATTCACATTATACCCTTTGATCTGGAGACCAAGAAGTGTTCTGTCTCATTGGCCTAGCAGGCACCTGGACAGCAGTCTCACTGTGTTCTCATGGACCTGGAGACCAAAAATGTAGCTCTGCACTAGGCCAAGAAGGCAGCTGGTGAGTGAGTTCAGCATGTTGTCTTGGACACAGATCCTTCCTTCTCCCCAGAGTACAGGGCTCTCAAACAATGGGCTTTCCAGCTGGCGTCAGATTAGGAGACCTGCAAACCTGCTCAGCATTGCGCCAATTTGTCCAATGCAGCCATGGAGACCTGGAAGCCTCCAAACCATGAGCCCTCCATCCAAGGGTAGCACGGGACTAAGAAGACACTGGAACAGCAGGTTGATCCAAAAATCTATGACTGCATGCTTTTCACCTCTGCAGAAAAGTGAGCATTCAGTCTCTTCTCACTCTCGATGTCCTTCCACCTGAGGTCCTTGTGGCCTGCTATCTTTTCATTATTCATTTTGTGGGGATGTGTCCTCCTGAGAAGAAAACTACACCATACCCTAGCAGATGAAACAGGCCAGTAGTATGAATACTTTGTTTTCAAATTCGTGGCAGGAAATGAAGAGGGGCAATGGTAGGAAGGAGTGCAGGAGACCCAGGGTCTGAATTATGTGGAGTCCTTGGCAGAAATCCTCCAGTTGAAGGAGTAGTGTTCCATCCTCAAGGGAGAGACAAGAAGCCAAGCAGTGCATTGAGGGGCAGGCTCAGCTCCATGATGTGGAGAGTTTCTTCATTCAAATGAAGGTCTTCCTAAATATTTCTGCCTTAGACGAGTGCCCAAGGGTTAATGTTTGTGCACCCACCCAGGCATTGAAGGCATTGAAGGGGAGTTGGGAAATAGGTTCTCACCTCCCCAATTGATTGTATGTTATGAATTTAAATATTAGCCAAATAAACCATTTAAAATAAATAAGATTAAAAATAAACTACACAATTGATTATTTCTAAATAACTGATTTACACAAAAACAAACCCTGTGTGATTATAAAGGGCAGCCTGTCTTAGGGTCACTATTATCACTTAAGATTCACTGCATTCTTTTGAGATTGGGTTGTCCATGGCTCTGAGAATATGTCGATAAAGTATGCAGAGTTGAAATTGAGTATAAACTGTCTCACCTCATCACCACTTTCAGATATACTGAACACTAGAAGCAAAGCAGAGGACCTAAGTTCAGTAGCACTCTGATTGGGAGGAATAAAGAATCTGTGTGTCTCTTCACAGGTATTTCTGCCTAAAGTATTGGGAAAGACAAGTTTCCCAGATTTTGGTAAGTTGGAGGTTGGACCCTGATGTTATGGCTTCAGATTTTGGCCAGGAAAACAGCTGTTCGTCCAGGAGAGATTCGTCTGTGATGCAGTCCTTAGAAGAACAAATGTGACAATACCAGGCAAAAGGATGGAGTGAATCCAGAGGTGGGGGATGATTCCCTGTCTCTGGGTGAGTAGGTATGGGGTCAGAGCAGGAGGCAGAATGGTATGAGTGGCCAGGCTGGTGGGCAGCATTCTGACCAAAGAGGCACTGCAGGAATTGGAGAGAAAAGTGGGATTCACATTGGGTGCTTTAGGTGCATTGGGGTTTGCACCAATTAAGGCACAGTGGGACAGAGGTGGGAAAAGAAGCCCTTTGGAGACTTTAGGGTCTGCTTGGTTATGAAGAATGGGCCCACTTCCAAGAGTCAGTGCTGCCCTTCTGATAAGTTGGACATGGGGAGAGGTGGTAAGAATGGAGTTGGAAGGTGAGATTCCTGGCTGACCGCTCCTGGGCTATGCTCCCTCTTGGCTCCAGGATGTGGAGTGGGAATGCAGGTGGGGTGCAAATACCAGTAATCTGGCATCTACATTTGACTCCAACTGAGATTGTAGGGGAAGTGCCTAGAGCTGTGACTCCTGGGCTGAGCTCACTAATGACAGTGTGCTCATAGCACCTGGGCATACCCAGATGGGAACCATGAGGAAGTTTCCTCTGGGTGTCGAAATGAACTTCAAGGAAACTTGGAAAGTGGGAGACGTGCAACCATAAGATGGATGATGTCTAGGCTGATTGGAGGAGGCTGCTTCCAGGAGCCTGTGTGGAGGCTGGTAGAGCCCAGGACACTTAAATATAAGGGGGATATGGGTTGCTTATGTGATGCTAGCACTCAGAAACTCCTGTGATTAGCTGCTCAGATAATGCTTACCATACCAACGGTTCCACAAACATCAGGCCCCTGGGTGGGCTGTCACCCCAGAGCTGCTCACCTCATAAAGGAACAGGAACTGAAAGGTCCCTGTTCCTTCATGTCGAAAACGACATGCCTTCATTGTCGAAACGAGGGCAACTTTCGTAGGAGGTGATTGTGTGAGCAGGAGGCAGGAGAAGGCAGGTTTGGGGAGGGGATCTACAAGTGCAGGGAGAAATGCAGTCTAGAGCAGGGAGGGAAGAGAGGGACAGTAGACTGTGTGGCAAGTCCTTGTCACGGACTTTTCACCCCAAAGGCAAAATATCAGCTTTGGGAAGGCAGTGTGTGAGATGGCTCTGTCCCATACCAAGCCTTCACTGCCCCTTTGGACTATAGGGCATTACAGGACAGCATCTGCCATGTCACAGACCAGCACCAGACCCATCCTGCCTCCTTCAGTATTGCTTGACACCCATACCTTAAGGTTCTGGGGACTTTAGGGACATTTCCAACTCCAGTGAGCCAGGGTGGAACTACTTGCCTTAGGGGTGTGCTGACAGGTAGAGCACTACTACAGCTAGGAAGGGGGAGGTAGAGTGGTAGATTTCTAGATTCCCAGAAGCTGTAGGTATTTCAGGAGGTCCCTTTACGAAGGCAATCTTCACCCATTTTGGCTGCTTCCATTCTTTTCAGCATTTACAAATGAATCTGTAGTGAAAAATTGCTCACCGGGTTTCATGGCATCTCAAAATTTCATTCTGTGAGTTCAGGAAAGTGCTTGCTAGGTTACCGGGTTTAGGTTTTGTTTCTGTAGAGCCCATCACATGGTCTTACCAGATATGCTCTTCCATTGACCTTTCTGTCTTCAATGTAGGAGAGCTGGCTCTTTTCAACATTTGATATTTGTACTGTGTTTTATCTTAACCAGCTATCCTAAAAGGTGGGTAGTACTGACAACACAGTCAGGATATCATTTGCATTTTTCTCATGGCTAGGTAGTATTTTTTCTGCTATTCACATTGGGGTACATATGGCCCTTCTTTTCTCTACATCTGTATCTTCAGGGTAAATACCCTGTAGTGCAATGGCAGGCTCAGAGGATAGCTCTATTTTTAATTTTTTTAAGATTTTATTTATTTATTTGATAGACAGAGATCAGAAGTAGGCAGAGAGGCACACAGAGAGAGAGAGAGAGAGGATGGGAAGCAGGCTCCCTGCTGAGCAGAGAGCCCGATGCAGAGCTCAATCCCAGGACCCTGGAATCATGACGTGAGCCGAAGGCAGTGGATTTAACCCACTGAGCCACACAAGTGTCCCTATTTTTAATTTTTTGGAGGAATCTCCAGGCTCTTTGCCAATGTGGTAGCAGAAACTTGCATCCTACCAACAATGTAAGAGGGTTCCTCATTCTCCACAACCCCTCCATCCCTTGTTTCCTGTCCTATTGCTATTGGCCATTCTTCCTGGTTTAAGGTAGTATCTCATTTTTTAAAGATTTTATTTATTAATTTATTTGACACACGTGCACACACACACATGGAGAGAGAGAGAGAGAGAGAGAGAGAGAGAGAGAGAGAGAGAGATAGAGAGACAGAGACAGAGACACACAGAGAGAGATCTCAAGTAGGCATGGAGAAAGGCAGAGAGAGAGGGAGATGCAAGCTCCACGCCAAGCAGAGAGGCAATGCAGGGTCCATCTCAGGGCCCAGTGATCAGCACCTGAGCTGAAGGCAGAGGCTCAACCCACTGAGCCACTCAGGTGCCACTCAATGTGTTTTTGATTTGAACTTTCCCGATGGCTAGTGACAATGAACATTTTTTTCATATGTTTCTTAGCCATGTGTAGGTCTTCTTTGGGGAAGTGCCTGTTTGTGATGTCTTTCCATTTTTGATATGATTATCTGTTTTTTGGGTGTTGAGTTTATGGAGTTCTTTATAGATCTTGGAAGTCAGCCCTTTTTCTGAAGAGTCATTTGCAAATATTTTCTATCATTCTGTGTCTTGACTCTTTGTTTTTTGTTTGTTTGTTTGTTTGTTTGTTTGTTTGCTTTTGTTTTTGTCCCTTTCCTTTGCTGTGCAGAAGATTTTGGTATTGACTAAGTACCCAAAGTTAATTTTTGCTTTTTTTCCTTTGCCAAGAACCATCAGATACCATGGAATATCTCTAATGAAAGGGTCTGTACTCAAGGAACTACAGAACACTCATGAAAGAAATTGGAAAAGACACAAAAATTGGAAAAACCTTCCATGCTCATGGATCAGAAGAATAAATATTGTTAAAATGTCTATACTATCCAGAGCAATCTAGACTTTCAATGCCATCCCAATCAAAAATCCAGTTGCATTCTTCAAAGTGCTGGAACAAACAATCCTAATATTTGTTTGGAACCAGGAAAGATGCCAAATTACTAAGGAAATATTCAATTAGAAAACTAAAGCTGGACGCATCACATTGCCTGATTTCAAGCTTTACTATAAAGCTGTGATCACCAAGGCAGCATGGTACTGGAGAAAAACAGACTCATAGACCAGTGGAACAGAGTAGAGAGCCCAGATATGGACCCACAACTCTATGGTCAAATCATCGTTGACAAAGCAGGAAAAAATATCCAGTGGAGAAAAGAGTCTCTTCAATAAATGGTGCTGGGACAATTGGATAGCTACGTATAGAAGAATGACACTAGACCATTCTCTCACACCATACACAAAGATAAACTTGAAATGGATGAAATACCTCCATGTAAGATAGGAATCTATCAAAATCCTAGAGGAGAACATAGGCATTAACCTCTTCGACAACAGCCGGGGCAACTTCTTTCAAGACATGTCTCCAAAGGCAAAAGAAACCAGGGTGAAAACGAACTTTTGGGACTTTATCATTTTTTAATTTAAATTCAAATTAGTTTGCATATTGTGTATTTTACGTTTCAGGAATAGACTTTAATGATTCATCGGTTACATATGATCCAAACATCTGTCAATGGACACCTGGGACTTGTCCATATTTGGCAACTGTGGACATTTCTGCTATAAACTTTGGGGTGTAGGTGCCTACTGGAATAAGTAGGCTGTATCCATTGGATAGGCAATTGGGCAACCCCTCATTGTAAGGTGGTTCTGTTTTTAAATTTTGTGGATCCTCTACTCTGTTTTCCACTGTGGCTGCACCCGTTTGCACTCCCACCATTCGGTAAGAGGACTTCCCTTTCTCTGAACCATTGCCAACATCTGTTGTTTCCTTACTTGTTAATTTTAGCCACTCTGACATGTGTGAGTTGATATCTAACTCTGGTTTTGATTGGGATTTCCCTCATAATACACGATGTTGAGCATTTTTTCATCTGTCTGTAGGCCATTTGTACCTCTTCCCTGGGGAAATGTCTGTTCTTGTCTTCTGCCCGTTTCATGAGTCAATTATGATTATTATAGTTGCTGCTGTTGCTGTTGTTGTTGTTGAGCCTGAGAAGTTCTTTATAGGTTTTGGATACTAGCCCTTTATCTGAGAAGTTATTTGCAATTATCTTCTCCCTTGTCATGGCTTTTCTTTTAGTCTTGTTGACTGTTCCCTTGGCTGTGCAAAATCTTTTAATCTTGAGGAAGTCTCACTAGTTCATTATTGGTTGTCTTTCCCTTGCTCCAAATATTTATCTATGAAGAAGTTTCTGCAGGTGAGCCCAAAGTGGTTGCTGCCTACGTTCTGCTCTTGCATTTTGATGTAGTTGTGTCTCAAATTTAGGTATATCATCCATTTAGTGTTTAACTTGTGTATGTCCTAGAAAAATGTTCCAGTTTCATTTCTCTGAATGGTTCTGTCCAATTTTTCCAACACCACTTGTTGAAGAGTATGTCTTTCTTTTTTCCATTGGCAATTCCTTCCTTCTTAGTTGACGATTGGTTGACCATCAAGTTGAGGGTCCATTTCTGGGCTTTCCATTCAGTTCCATGGATCTTTGAGTCTATTTTTATGCACATAACATATTGTCATGCTGGCTACAGCTTTGTAATGCACCTTGAAGTCAGGCATTTTGATGCCCCAGGTTTGGTTTTGTGTCCCTCTAGCCCTTCAGGGTCTTTTCTAATTCCATAAAATTTGAGAATTATTTCTCCAGCTCTGTGAAAAATGCTGACAGTATTTTGAAAGTGTCCCTCTAGCCCTTCAGGGTCTTTTCTAATTCCATAAAATTTGAGGATTATTTCTCCAGCTCTGTGAAAAACGCTGACAGTATTTTGAAAGAGATTACACTAAATGTCTAGAATGTTTGGGGAATATTTTAACAAAATTTATCTTCCAATCCATAAGCATGGAATGTTTTCCCCCATGTATGCATCTACTTGTATTTCTTTCATAAGTGTCCTATAGTTTTCAGAGTCCATCTCATGACTGCTTTGTTAGGTTTATGCCTCGTATCTTCGAGGTTTTTATGTAATTGTCAGTTGGATCAATTTCCTGATATCTCTTTCTGCTGCTTCATTGTTAGTGTATAGAAATACACTACAGTATAATTACAAGTACAGTACAATGTACATTGATGTCATATTCCGTGGCTTTGCTGGATTCCTCTGTCATTTCTTGTCATGTTTGGTAGAACTTTTTTGGTGTTCTACACCTAGCATCATGTCTTCTCATGAGCACAGTAGAGTGAAAATGTCAATTCCTTCATTGCTGATTTGGTCGCCTTTTATTTCCTTTTGTTGTCTGATTGTTGATGCTAGGACTTCCAGTACAATGTGGAACAACTGTGGTGAGAGAGGACATTCCCATTATGTTTCTGACCTTAGGGGAAAATCTCTTAGTGTTTTCTCATGGAAAATGGTATTACCTCTCATCCTTTCCTCTGTGACTTAGGATATTGAGGTGTTTTCCCTCTATTCCAACTCACAGTGGGGACTTTTCAAGAAAGATGCTGTGTTTTTTCATGTGCCATTTCACCATCTATGGAGAGGATCATATGGTTATTGTTCATTCTTATATTAATATGTATTACACGGATGGGTTAGCAGATATTGAAGCATTCCTGCAGACCAGGACTGAATCCATCTTGGTCGTGTTGAATAATCCTTCTAATGTACTCTTGGATCTTCTTGGCTAGTATGTTTGTGAGATGTTCTACACCCATATTCATCAGGGATATTGGCCTATAATGCTCCTTTCTGGTGGAGTATTCATCTGCTTTGGGGGTCCAGGTTATGCTGGCCTCTTAGAATGACTTTGGAAGGTTTGTTGGCACAAATGTGATCATCATATTCTCTTACAATTGTTTCTATTTCCATGGGGTTAGTTTTGATCTCTCCTCTTCCATTCCTTATTTTGTGTGCTTTCTCTCTTTTTGATAAGTCTGACTAGGGGTTTCTCAATTTGTTAATTCTTTCAAAGAGCCAGCTTTTTTTTCAATGATATATATAATTTTAACATCTATATATTATGCAGTGCTTTAATATCTATCATTTCTCTCCATCTGTTGGATTTTGGCTTTCTTTGCTGTCATTTTTGCAGCTCCTTGATGTTACATTGTGTATTTCAGACTTGTTTTGTTTCTAAAAGAAGGCCTGTACTGCTGACTGTACACTTCGCTCTTAGGACAGAATTTGCTGCACCCTGAAGCTTTTGCACCATCGTGGTTTTACTTTTCATTCCCTTCCAAGTATTTCAAATAGTTTTCTTAATTTCCTGGTTGTCCCATTCATTCTGTCATATGATATTCTTTGGCTTCCATGTATTTGTGGCCCTTCTACTTGTTTCCTTTTTTTGACTTCAGATATCTATGCCATGTGGTCTGAGAAATACATGTGTATGATCTCAAACTTCGTGAACCAGAGGAGAACTGATTTTTTACTTGGTACGTCATCTATTCTGGAGAATGTTCCTTTTGCCCTTGAGATGGAGGTATACTCCCTTGCTTCAGGGTGAAACGCTCTGAACATCGCTGTGAAGTTCATCTGGTCCTAAGTGTCATTTAAAGTCCTTTTTTCCTTTGGGATCTGCTTAGACAACATGTCCCTTGCTGTGACTGGGGTGTTAAAGTACCGCACTCTTCTTGTATTTTTATCAAAGTGTGTATTTAATTTAGATATTACTCAGTTTATATTTTGGTCTGCTCTCAAGATACAGGCATCAACAATTGCAGTTGATAGAGCTTCTTATTTCGTAGACACCTTTATTAATATAGATTCTTCCTTTACCTCTTATTTCATTTTTCTGTTTTCAATCTCTATATCTGACATATGGGTGGCTACTCCAATGCTCTTTTAATGTAAACTACCATTATAAATGGTTCTCCAATCCTCATATTGAATATGGAAGAGCATTTTTTCTAAAAGGAGTCTCTTGTACAGACTACATTGAAGGGTCTTCTTGTTTCCTTTTGGTTTGTTTCATTCCATTCTGATACCCTATGCTTCTAGTAGAAGCATTTTGTCTTTTTACCTTCTGAATAATTATTGAAAGATATGATGTTAGTGCCATTTAGAATGTGAAATGTCACTGTTTCTTTACCTCGTCTGTGTACTGTTTTTCTTTCTTTCTTTCTTTCTTCCTTTTTTTTTTTTTTTTTTTAAATTCGGGCTCCCTCTCTCTCTACTCAAAGGATCTCCTTATTATTTCTTGCAGTGAGTGTTTATTGTTCAGAAATTCCTTTCTTTTTTGTTTGTCCTAGACACTCTCTATCTCTCCCTTCATTCCAAATGATAGCCTTGGAGTATACACTATTTGTGGCTGCATGTTCTTTTTCCTCATACAGCACATTGAGTATATTATACCCGTCCTTCCTGCCCTGGTAAGTCTCTGTGGACAGGTCTGCTGCCAGCCTCATGTACCTACCCTTGGAGGTGAAGGACGTCTTGTCCCAAGCTTCTTTGAGGATTTTCTATTTGTCTTGAATTTCAAACTTCAAGATTATATTTCTATGTGTTACTAATATTTTACTGATTTTGAGGGGTATTCTCCGTGCCTCCTTGACTTGAATGCCAGTATTCTTCCCCAGATTAGGGAATTTCTCAGATATCTATAATTTGTTGAATTAAAACTTCTACCCCTTTCTCCTGGCCCTCAGCTTCTGGGATCCCTCTAATATGGATATCATTTCCTTTCATGGAATTTCCAAGCACTCAAAGTCTCCCTTCATGATCCAATAGCTTTGTTTCTCTCATTTTTTCAGTATTTTAATTTTTCCATCCTTTAATCTTCTATGTCACTGATACATACTTCTCCCTCATTCATCGCCTTTGAATAGCCTCCACTTGAATTATATCTCAGTAATAGCACTTTCAAAGTGGACCTGAGTAGATATTCGTTCTTTTATGTCTACAGTAAGGGATTCTCTAGGGCCTTGTATGCTTGTATCCAGCCCAGTTACTTTATACCTTTATAATCGTTGTTTTCCAATTCTAGTGCAGAGACTTTACATATATTCATATTGTTCCAATCCCTGTGAGTGAGTTCATTATTTTGCAGTGAATTCTCCATCTCTTCATTTTGCCCAGAAAGTAATTATGAAAGCAATAGTAGCCTTAAAGATGGAAGAGAGCAGAAAAATCAAGAATAACAAAAAAATGGAAACCAAAACAAACAACAAAAGAATACAAAACCAATACTCAGTATGTGTTTGGAATTGTTCATTAAAAGAACCAAAATGGGGGCGCCTGGGTGGCTCAGTGGGTTAAAGCCTCTGCCTTCGGCTCAGGTCATGATCCCAGGATCCTGGGATCGAGCCCCGCATTGGGCTCTCTGCTCAGCAGGGAGCCTGCTTCCCCCTCTCTCTCTGCCTGCCTCTCTGACTACTTGTGATCTCTGTCTCTGTCAAATAAATAAATAAAATCTTAAAAAAAAAGAACCAAGATGACAAAATAAAGAGAAAAGAAAAAAAAAAGGAAGGAATAAAAAATAAAATCTTACAAATATAAAACAATTTAATGAAAAGGGGTAGAAAAAATATACATGTACATAACTTATTGGTAAAAATAAACATCAAAAATATTAAAAAGTTTAAATATAAAAAAAGCACTAAAGAATGCAAATAGATCTTGTGAGATGCACTTACTGAATCAATTGACAGGACCCTGTGATTCTTCTCTCTTCTCTTAATGATTTGTCTATAATATTGATTGATTTGAAAATGTGGAACCGCCCTTGTGTCCCAGGGTTAAATCCCAAGGGGTCATGGTGGATAATGTTTTTTTTGTTTTTGTTTTTATTTATTTTATTTATTTTCTTTTATTTTGTTTCAGCGTAACAGTATTCATTGTTTTGGAACCACACCCAGTGCTCCATGCAATACGTGCCCTCCTTAATACCCAACACCTTGTTCACCCAACCTCCCGCCCCCTGCCTTTCAAGAACCTCAGGTTGTTTTTCAGAGTCCATAGTCTATCATGGATCATCTCCCCTTCCAATTTCCCTCAGCTCCCTTCTCCTCTCCATCACCCCATGTCCTCCATGTTATTTGTTATGCTCCACAAATATGTGAAACCATATGATACTTGACTCTCCCTGCTTGACTTATTTCACTCAGCATAATCTCTTCCATGTTGCTACAAAAGTTGGTTATTCATCCTTTCTGATGGAGGCTTAATATTCCATCGTGTATATGGATTACATCTTCCTTATCCATTCGTCCACTGAAGGGCATCTTGGTTCTTTCAACAGTTTGGCGACTGTGGCCATTGCTGCTATAAATATTGGTGTACAGATGGCCCTTCTTTCACTACATTTGTGTATTTGGGGTAAATACCCAGTAGTGCAATGGCAGGGTCATAGGGAAGCTCTATTTTTAATTTCTTGAGGAATCTTCACACTTTTCTCCAAAGTGGCTGAACGAACTTGCATTCCCACCAACAGTGGAAGAGGGTTCCCCTTTCTCCACATCCTCTCCAACACATGTTGTTTCCTGTCTTGCTAATTTTGGCCATTCTAACCGGTATAAGTTGGTGTCTCAAACTGACTTTAATTTGAATCTCCCTGATGGCTAATGATGATGAACATTTTTTCATGTGTCTGATAGCCATTTTATGTCTTCATTGGAGAAGTGTCTGTTCACATCGTCTTCCCATTTTCTGATACAATTATCTGTTTCATGTGTGCTGAGATTGAGGGGCTCTTTATAGATACTGGATATCAATCTTTTGTCTGTACTGTCATTTGCAATTATCTTCTCCCATTCCGTGGGTTCCTCTTTGTTTTCTTCACTGTTTCCTTTGCTGAGCAGAAGCTTTTGATCTTGAGGAAGTCCCAAAAGTTCATTTTCACTTTTTTTTTTTTTTTGCCTTTGGAGACATATTTTGAAAGAAGTTGCTGTGGCTGATATCAAAGAGGTTACTTCCTATGTTCTCCTCTAGGATTCTGATGGATTCCTGTCTCACATTGAGTTATTTTATCCATTTCAAGTTTATCTTTCTGTATGGTGTAAGAGAATGGTCAAGTATCATTCTTCTACATGTAGCTGTCCAGTTTTTTCAGCACTACTGATTGAAGAAACTGTCTTTTTCCCACTGTATATTTTTCCTGTTTTGTCGAAGATTATTTCACCATAGAGTTGAGGCTCCATATCTGGGCTCTCTACTCTGTTCCACTGGTCTATATGTCTGTTTTTATGCCAGTACCATGTTGTCTTGGTGATCACAGCTTTGTAGTAAAGCTTAAAATCAGGTAGCGTGATGCCGCTAGCTTTATTTTTGTTTTTCAACATTCCCTTAGCGATTCAGGGTCCCTTCTGATTTCATACAAATTTTAGGATTATTTGGTCCAGTTCTTTGAAAAATACTGGTGGAATTTTGATCAGAATGGCATTAAAAGTGTAGATTGCTCTAGGCAGTATAGACATTTAACAATGTTTACTCTTCTTATCCAAGAGCATGGAACAGTCTTCCATCTTTTTGTGTCTTCAATTTCTTTCATGAGTGTTCTGTAGTTCCTCGAGTACAGATCCTTTACCTCATACGTTAGGTTTATTCCCAGGTATCTTATGGTTCTTGGTGATAGAGTAAGTGGATTTGATTCTCTAATGTACCTTTCTGTATTTTCATTGTTAGTTTATAAAAAAGCCACTGATATTTGTACATTGACTTTGTATCCTGCCACATTACTGAATTGCTATATGAGTTCTAGTAGTTTTGGGGTGGAGTTTTATGGGTGTTCCATATAAATAATGATGTCATCTGCAAAGAGAGAGAGTTTGACTTCTTCATTGCCAATTTGGATACCTTTTATTTGTCTTTGTTGTCGGATTGCCATTGATAGGACTTCTAATACTATGTTGAACAAGGGTGGTGAGAGTGGGCATCCTTGTCATAGTCCTGATCTCAATGGGAAGGCTGTTATCCTTTTTCCCAATGAGGATGATATTTGCTGTGGGTCTTTCATAGATAGATTTTATGAAGTTCAGGAATGTTCCATATATTCCTTTACTTTGAAAGGTTTTAATCAGGAATGGATGCTGAATTTTGTCAAGTGCTTTTCTGCATCAATTGAGAGGACCATGTGGTTCTTCTTTCTTTTCTTATTGATTTGTTCTATCACATTGATTGATTTGCAAATGTTGAACCATCATTGTAACCCAGGGATGAATCCCACCAGGTCATGGTGGATAATCTTTTTAATGTGCTGCTGGATCCTGTTTGCTAGGATCTTGTTGAGAATCTTAGCATCCATATTCATAAGTAATATGGGTCTGAAATTCTCCTTTTTGGTAGGGTCTTTGCCTGGTTTGGGGAACATGGTAATGCTGGCTTCATAAAAAGTGTCTGGAAGTTTTCCTTCTGCTTCGATTTTTTGGAACAGCTTCAGGAGAATTGGTATTATTTCCTCTTTGCAAGTTTGATAGGATACCCCAGGGAATCCATCACATCTGGGATCTTGTTTTTTGGGAGGTTTTTGATCACTGCTTCAGTCTCGTTACTAGATATTGGTCTACTCAGGTTGTCAATTTCATTCTGGTTCAATTTTGGGAGTTTATAGTTTTCCAGGAATGCATTCATTTCATCTAGGTTACTTAGCTTATTGGCATATAACTGTTGATAATAACTTCTGATGATTGTTTCTATTTCCTTGGTGTTAGTTGTGATCTCTTCCTTTACATTCATAATTTTATTAATTTGTGGTTTCTCTCTTTTGGATTAGTGTGGCCAATGGTTTATCGATCTTATTGATTCTTTCAAAAAAACAGCTTCTAGTTTCATAGATACGTTCTACTATATCTCTACATCCTACCTCATTGATCTCTGCTCTAATCTTGATTACTTCCCTTCTTGTGGTTGGAGTTGGTTTGATTTGTTGTTGATTCTCCAGTTCTTTAAGTTGTAGAGACAGATGGTGTATTCTGGATTTTTCAATTTTTTTGAGGGAGGCTTGGATGGCTATGTATTTCCCCCTTAGGACTACCTTTTCTGTTTAGGGTGGAATGTTCTGTATAAATCTATGAGGTCCATCCGGTCCAATGTTTCATTCAATGCTCTTATTTCTTTATTGATTTCCTGCTTCAATGATCTGTCTATTACTGAGAGAGGCATGTTAAGATCTCCTACTATTAATGTATTCATATCAATATGACTCTTTATCTTGATTAATAGTTTTCTTATAATTGGCTGCTCCCATGTTGTGGGTGTAGATATTTACAATTGTTAGATCATCTTGGTGGATAGTCCCTTTAAGAATTGTGTAGTGTCCTTCTGTATCTCTGACTACAGTTTATTTTAAAATCTAATTTATCTTATATGAGAATCACTACCACAGCCTTCTTTTGAGGCCCATTGGCATGCAAGATGCTTCTCCATCCCTTCACTTTCAGTCTGGGTGTATCTTTAGGTTCAAAATGGATCTCTTGTAGACAACATATGGATGGGTCCTGCTTTTATCCAATCTGCAGCCTTGTGTCGTTTTATGGGGTGCATTTAGGCCATTCACATTGCGAGTGATTATTGATAGATACGTTTCTATTGACATTGTGTTACCTTTGAAGTCTTTCTGTCTGTAGATTGTCTCTATATTTCTGTTCAATGATATTCTTAGGTTTTTTTCTCTTTTATAGCACCCCCCTTAATATTTCTTGCAGTGTCAGCTTGGTGGTTGCATAGTCTTTTAAGCCTTGCTGTTCTTGCAAACTCTTTATCTTTTCATCCATTTTGAATGTCAGTTCTGCTGGATAAAGTGTTCTTGGCTGCATGTTATTCTCATTTGGTGCTCTGAATATATTTTGTCAGCCTTCCTGGCTTGCCAGTTCTCTGTGGACAGGTGTGAAATTAATCTGATGGGCTTTCCTCTGTATGTAAGGAGCTTTTTGTACTAGCTGCTTTTAAGAGGGTCTGCCTAGAGTTATAACTCTTCATTCTAAGGTGTTGTGAGTACTTTCGACATTCTAAAATCTTGGGGGGAAACCGTTCTGCCTCTAGTACATGAACGCTTTTTCCATTCATGAGATTGGGAAATTTTCATAGACAACTTCTTCCACTATATCTTCTAGACTTCTTTCTTTTTCCTCCCCTTCAGGGATTCCAATAATTCTCACGTTGTAACGTTTCATGGCATCATTTATTTCCCTGATTCTGTTTTCATGGTTTCTGAGCTGTTTGTTGCAGGCTTCCTCCTGATCCTTTCTCTCTATTTGTTTGTCCTTCAGATCACTAATTTTATCTTCTGCCTCGGTTACCCTAGCTTTCAGAGAATTTAGATTAGTTTGGAACTCATTGAGAGCATTTTGAACATCATCCCTGGTGGCTTTCAGTTCTGCCCTAACACTGTGAACATCATCCCTGTTGGCTTTCAGTTCTGCCCTAATCAATTCCGTTTGGTCATCCATGACTTTTTCCAGCTGAGCTATTGCCTGGATAATTGTTAGCCTGAATTCCTTTTCTGACATATTGTCTATATCGATAGCCATTAGCTGTGTTGCAGAAGATCCATCGTCTGTATTTTTCTTCTGTTGGGCATTCCTTCTCATAGTCATTTTGGTGAGAGATGACTGAACATATGTTGCTGGATGGATTGAATGTGGTGCAGTCAAAGTGCACCCTGGAATGCTTCTGTGCAATCAGGATTCCCCACCCAATAGAGATAAAAAAGAAAGGAGAAAGAAAATGAAAGATAGAGACAGAGAGAGAGAGGAAAAAAAGGAAGATAAAAGAGAAGACTCAGCCCAAATGGGTATCAAGGTAAAATTTATGAAGTATATAAACAAAAACAGAAAAACAAAAAGACTGATAAAAGTATATGACAAGAGAAAAAAATATATATAAAAGCAAAAAAAGGAAGAACCTCGTCAAAAAGAACCCCAAGTATAAGATTTATATACTGTCAGGACAAACAAAAATATACAGAAACACTGGTGGAAGGAAAAGTTGGGAGAGTGGTTATAAATTCTCAGTGTGGGCAAGGAAGGTTATTTTGATTCCTCCTGGATGTATCTTGATGTCTTTGTTAAAGGACTCAACTTTCCTAAGATAAAGGGGGATTAAATATTGTTTGACCTATGGGGTAGCTTTCATTGGGGAGAGGGGATTACCTTGAAGTTTAACTCCATATGTATATTAGATAATAAAAATTAAAAAAGAATAAACTAGACTAAACCAAACTAAAATGTAAAAAAAATTAAAAAATAGAAAAGCAAAAGAAAAACACAGGTGTATATATCAAAAAGTTCAGGTTAGATGGTTATTAAGGAATTTGATGTACTGGACATCTCACTGTGACGGTAAATAGGTTAAAAATTGTCTATATGGAGGGGGAATCAAGATGGCGGGGAAGTAGGAGGAGGCACCGTTTCAACCTGTACCCTAAAGTGAGCTGATTACCTACCCAAGAACTCCGACCACCCATGAAATCAGCCTGAGATCAGAATTATACACGTCTGGATCTCTACAGAGGCAGAAGCCGCCAGTGGCAGGTAAAGCAGACTGGAAGCATCGGACTGATATCGGAAGATAAACAAAAGGGGGAGGGAGCCACCAGAGGTGACCGGTTGGAAAGTCATACACCAATATGAGAGTGCCCTGTGTCTGGGGACCAGCATTAACTTGGAGTATGGTTGAAAGCGCTCAAAAAAACAAAGAGCAAAGGATCATGGGGGGAAATAGTGGGAACCTGGGTGGTTAGGGTCAGGGACCTAAGCCCCGGGACCCAGGACAGCCTCCCCTGCTGCTGAGCCAGAGAGAGTGTGGCAGAGAAATCAGGTCTCCATCCCTGAGCCGCCAGTGCGACTGAATGCCAGTGCGCCCAAGAACGAGTGGGGTCTGGCTCCCGTGAGGGGCTGGGAGCCTGGCCAGACAGCAATCCTGAAACACGCAACTCCCACACCCTCCCTTGTGATAGGTGCTCATAGGCGCTAGCCTGGAGCTCTTGCATCCGGAAAAACCAGACATTCCCAGCCCGGAACAGCGGGAAAATCTCAGTGTGCGATATGTTTGGAACCTCTCTGGCGGTCTGGAGCTGCCCAGACAGCCACTGCTGCCCTGGTTTTGGGTACAACGAGGGGCTCCTGCATCCCCAGGGACAGTGACTCAGAACCGACTCTGCCAGAAGCTCTTGCAAAACATTCTAAGGCTTCTTTCTGAGAGGGAGGTCGGGTGCAGTTTGTTCTCCTCTAAACCTCCAAAAACCATCAAAAGCTGTCAAGGCAAGAGAAAACACATGAAAGAACATAAGAACCCACAGAGAACAAAAGGCTGAAAAAAAAACAGTTTCCTCAGAGCCCACCCCCTTGAGGGGAGCGGGATGCTCAGGGAACATCATTGTCTGAATACCCACAGGGCAGGCCCCTCCCCCAGAAAACCAACCAGGACGGAAAAAAAAAAAAAAAAAAAAGACTGCAAGAGAAAAACCACCACTACTTCATAAATACAACTTTTATTTTTAACTCTTTACCAATATTCTGGTTCTTAATTTTATACATACAGATAATTTTTTAACCTATTTACCACCACACTGAGATGTCCAGTACATCAAATTCTTTAATAACCTTCTAACCTGAACTTTTTGATACATACACCCGTGTTTTTTCTTTTGCTTTTCTATTTTTTTAATTCTTTTTTAATTTTAACTTAGTTTAGTCTAGTTTATTCTTTTTTAATTTTTATGTTCTACTATACATATAGAGTTAAACTTCAAGGTAATCCCCTTTCGCCAATCAATGCTACCCCTATAGGCAAACCAGTTTCTAATCCCCCTGTAACTTAGGAAAGTTGAATCCCTTAACAAAAACATCAAGATACCTTCAGGAAGAATCAAAATAAACTTCCTCACCCACACTGAGAATTTATAACTACTCTCTCAATTTTTCCTTCTGTCAGTGTTTCTGTGAATTTGTGTTTGTCCTCATAATATATAAATCTTATACTTGGGGTTCTTTCTGATGAAGTTCTTCCCTTTTTTTTTTTTTTTTTTTTGCTTATATATATATATTTTGTTCTCTTGTCATATACTTTTATCAGTCTTTTTGTTTGTCTGTTTTTGTTTGTATACTTCATAAATCTTACCTTGGGGCCCATTTTGGCTGAGCCTTCTCTTTTATCTTCCCTTTTTTTCCTATCTCTCTCGCTATCTCTTTTCCCTTTTTTCTTTTCCTTTTTTTTTTCTTTCTTCTTCTCTATTTCTTTTTCTTTTCTTTTTTCTCTCATCTGGGTGGGGAATCCTGACTGCACAGAAGCATTCAGGGTGCACATTAACTGTACCACAATCGATAAGTCCAGCTGCATCTGTTCAGTCATCTCTTACCAAAATGACTAGGAGGAGGAGTACCCAACAGAAGAAAAATACAGAGGATGGGCCTTCTGCAACAGAGCTAATGGCTATCGACATAGACAATATGTCAGAAAAGGAATTCAGACTAACAATTATCCAGGCAATAGCTAGGTTGGAGAAAGCCATGGATGACCAAACAGAAATGATTAGGGCAGAAAGGAAAGCCACCAGGGATGATGTTCACAATGTTAGGGCAGAACTGAAAGCCACCAGGGATGATGTTCAAAATGCTCTCAATGGAAGGGAGGAGTCAAGATGGCGGAGAAGTAGCAGGCTGAGACTACATCAGGTAGCAGGAGATCAGCTGGATAGCTTATCTAAACATTGCAAACACCTACAAATCCAACGGGAGATTGAAGAGAAGAACAGCAACTCTAGAAACAGAAAATCAACCACTTTCTGAAAGGTAGGACTGGCGGAGCAGTGAATCTAAAACGACAGGAAGATAGACCGCGGGGGGAGGGGCCGGCTCCCGGCAAGCGGCGGAGGAACAGAGCACAAAATCAGGACTTTTAAAAGTCTGTTCCACTGAGGGACATTGCTCCAGAGGCTAAACCAGGGTGAAGCTCACGCGGGGTCAGCGTGGCCCCACGTCCCACAGGGTCACAGAAGGATCAGGGGTGTCGGAGTGTCACATAGCTCGCAGGTATTAGAACAGAGAAGCCGGCTACAGAGACAGAGCCGAGGACTGAACTCTCAGCCTGGGGTTACCTTGAACTGGTCGCGGGTTGGGTGAGCTCGGAGCACGGCTAGAGGCTAGGGACACGGGAGTGATTGGGTGCTGTCCTCTGGGGGCGCACTGAGGAGTGGGGCCCCAGGCTCTCGGCTCCTCTGGGCTGGAGACTAGGAGGCCGCTATTTTCATTCCCGTCCTCTGTAACTCTACAGAAAGCGTTCAGGGAACAGAAGCTCCCAAAAGCGAACCCGAGCCGATTACTTAGTCTGGACGCCAGTAAGGGAGGTGCAATCCCGCCTCGGGCAAAGAAACTTGAGAGTCACTACAACAGGCCCCTCACCCAGAAGATCAACAAAATATCCAGCCAGGACGAAGTTCATCTATCAAGGAAAGCAGGATCAACTCCTAAGACAGCAGCACAATTCCAGAGGAGGAGAAAGCAAAGCACGGAACTCATGGCTTTCTCCCCATGATTCTTTAGTCTTGCGGCTACTTCAATTTTTTTTTCTTTTTTCAATTTTTTTTCTTTTTTTCTTTTTTCTTCTTCTGCTAAATTTTTTAAAACTTTTACCCTTTTCTTTTTTAAAGTTTTTTGACTAGTTTATCTAAATATATATATATATATTCTTTCTTTTTTATATTTTTTCTTTATTTGTTTTTTAAATTTTTTTCATTTTTTTTGAAGCTCTTTTTATCCCCTTTCTCCCCCCACAATTTGGGGTCTCTTCTGATTTGGTTACAGCGCATTTATCTGGGGTCTTTGCCACCCTTTTAGTATTTTATTTGCTCCTTCATATCCTCTTATCTGGACAAAATGAAAAGGCAGAAAAAATCACCACAAACAAAAGAACAAGATCCAGTACCAAAGGCTAGGGACCTAATCAACACAGACATTGGTAATATGTCAGATCACGAGTTCAGAATGACGATTCTGAACATTCTAGCCGGGCTCGAAAAAGGCATGGAAGATATTAGAGAAACCCTCTCTGGAGATATTAAAGCCCTTTCTGGAGAAATTAAAGAATGAAAGACTAACCAAGTTGAAATCAAAAAAGTTATTAATGAGGTACAATCAAAAATGGAGGCTCTCACTGCTAGGATAAATGAGGCAGAAGAAAGAATTAGTGATATAGAAGACCAAATGACAGAGAATAAAGAAGCCGAAAACAAAAGAGAGACAAACAGCTACTGGACCACAAGGGGAGAATTCGAGAGATAAGTGACACCATAAGACGAAACAACATTAGAGTAATTGGGATTCCAGAAGAAGAAGAAACAGAGAGGGGAGCAGAAGGTCTATTGGAGAGAATTATTGGAGAGAATTTTCCTAATATGGCAAAGGGAACATGCATCAAAATCCAGGAGGGGCAGAGAATCCCCCTCAAAGTCAACAAGAATAGGTCCACACCCCGTCACCTAATAGTAAAATTTACAAGTCTTAGCGACAAAGAGAAAATCCTGAAAGCAGCCCGAGAAAAGAAATCTGTAACATACAATGGTAAAAATATTAGATTGGCAGCAGACTTATCCACAGAGACATGGCAGGCCATAAAGGGCTGGCATGATATATTCAGAGCACTAAACGAGAAAAACATGCAGCCAAGAATACTCAATCCAGCTAGGCTATCATTGAAAATAGAAGGAGAGATCAAAAGCTTCCAGGACAAACAAAAACTGAAAGAATTTGCAAACACCAAACCAGCTCTACAGGACATATTGAAAGGGGTCCTCTAAGCAAAGAGAGAGCCTAAAAGTAGTAGATCAGAAACGAACAGAGACAATATACAGTAACAGTCACCTTACAGACTAATAATGGCACTAAATTCATATCTCTCAATAGTGACCCTGAATGTTAATGGGCTAAATGCCCCAGTCAAAAGACACAGGGTATCAGAATAGATTAAAAACAAAACCCATCAGTATGTTGCCTACAAGAAACTCATTTTAGACAGAAAGACACCTCCAGATTTAAAGTGAGGGTGTGGAAAACAATTTACCATGCTAATGGGCATCAGAAGAGAGCTGGGGTGGCAATCCTTATATCAGATCAATTAGATTTTAAGCCAAAGACTATAATAAGAGATGAGGAAGGACACTATATCCTACTCAAAGGGTCTATCCAACAAGAAGATCTAACAATTTTAAATATCTATGCCCCTAACGTGGGAGCAGCCAACTATATCAACCAATTAATAACAAAATCAAAGAAACACATCAATAATAAAACAATAATAGTAGGGGACTTGAACACTCCCCTCACTGAAATGGACAGATCATCCAAGCAAAAGATCAACAAGGAAATAAAGGCCTTAAATGACACACTGGACCAGATGGACATCACAGATATATTCAGAACATTTCATCCCAAAGCAACAGAATACACATTCTTCTCTAGTGCACATGGAAACTTCTCCAGAATAGATCACATCCTGGGTCACAAGTCAGGTCTCAACCGGTATCAAAAGATTGGGATCATTCCCTGCATATTTTCAGACCGCAATGCTCTGAAGCTAGAACTCAATCACAAGAGGAAAGCTGGAAAGAACAAATACATGGAGACTAAACAGCATCCTTCTAAAGAATGAATGGGTCAACCAGGAAATTAAAGAAGAATTGAAAAAACTCATGGAAACAAATGATAATGAAAATACAATGGTTCAAAATCTGTGGGACACAGCAAAGGCATTCCTGAGAGGAAAATATCTAGCGGTACAAGCCTTTCTCAAGAAACAAGAAAGGTCTCAAGTATACAACCTAACCCTACATGTAAAGGAGCTGGAGAAAGAACAAGAAAGAAACCCTAAACCCAGCAGGAGAAGAGAAATCATAAAGAGCAGAGCAGAAATCAATGAAATAGAAACCAAAAAAAACAATAGAAAAAATCAATGAAACTAGGAGCTGGTTCTTTGAACGAATCAATAAGATTGATAAACCCCTGGCCAGACTCATCCAAAAGAAAAGAGAAAGGACCCAAAGAAATAAAATCATGAATGAAAGAGGAGAGATCACAACTAACACCAAAGAAATACAGACAATTATAAGAACATACTATGAGCAACTCTACACCAACAAATTTGACAATCTGGAAGAAATGGATGCATTCCTAGAGACATATAAACTGCCACAACTGAACCAGGAAGAAAGAGAAAAACTGAACAGGCCCATAACCAGTAAGGAGATTGAAACAGTCATCAAAAATCTCCAAACAAACAAAAGACTTCAAAGGCAACACGATGTCAATCAAAACCTATCTCTCAATAATCACTCTCAATGTGAAAGGCCTAAAAGCACTAATAAAACGACATAGGTTTGCAGATTGGATAAAACGACAGGACCCATCCATATTGTCTACAAGAGACCCATTTTGAACCCAAGGATACACCCAGACTGAAAGTGAAGGGATGGAGAAGCATCTTTCATGCCAATGGGCCTCAAAAGAAGGCCGGGGTAGCGATTCTCATATCAGATAAATTAGATTTTAAACTAAAGACTGTAGTCAGAGATACAGAAGGACACTACATAATTCTTAAAGGGACTATCAGCCAAGATGATCTAACAATTGTAAATACCTATACCCACAATATGGGAGCAGCCAATTAGATAAGAAAACTATTAATCAAGATAAAGAGTCATAATGATATGAATACATTAATAGTAGGAGATCTTAATATGCCTCTCTGAGAAATAGATCATCGAAGCAGAAAATTAATAAAGAAATAAGAACATTGAATGAAACATTGGACCTCGTAGACGTATACAGAACATTCCACCCTAAACCAACAGAATACTCATTCTTCTCAAGTGCACATGGAACCTTCTCCAGAATAGACCACACAATGGGTCACAAAGCAGGAATCAACCAATACCAAAAGACTGACATTATTCCCTGCATATTCTCAGATCACAGTTCTTTGAAACTGGAACTGAATCACAAGGAAAAGTTCAGAAGGAACTCAAACAGCTGGAACCTAAAGACCACCTTGCTTCAGAATGCTTGGATCAACCAGGAGATCAAAGATGAACTTAAACAACTCATGGAAACCAATGAGAATGAAGACACTTCGGTCCAAAACCTATGGGATACAGCAAAGGCGGTTCTAAGGGGGAAATACATAGCCATCCAAGCCTCCCTCCAAAAAATTGAAAAATCCAGGATGCACCAGCTGTCTCTACACCTTAAAGAACTGGAGAATCAACAACAAATCAAACCAACTCCACATGCAAGAAGGGAAATAATCAAGATTAGAGCAGAGATCAATTAGGTAGAAATGAGAGATACAGTAGAACGTATCAATGAAACTAGAAGCTGGTTTTTTGAGAGAATCAATAACATTGATAAACCATTGGCCACACTAATCCAAAAGAAAAGAGAGAAAGCCCAAATTAATAAAATGATGAATGAAAAGGGAGAGATCACAACTAACACCAAGGAAATAGAACAACCATCAGAAGTTATTATCAACAGTTATATGCAAAAAAGCTAAGCTACCTAGATGAAATGGATGCATTCCTGGAAAACTACAAACTCCCAAAATTGAACCAGGAAGAAATTGACAACCTGAATAGACTGATATCTAGTAATGAGATTAAAGCAGTGATCAAAACCCTCCCAAAAAACAAGAGCCCAGGACCTGACGCATTCCCTGGGGAATTCTACCAAATTTTCAAAGAAGAAATCACACCAATTCTCCTGAAGCTGTTCCAAAAAAAATTGAAGCAGAAGGAAAACTTCTAGACTCTTTTTATGAACATAGCATTACCCTAATCCCCAAACCAGGCAAAGACCCTACCAAAAATGAGAATTTCAGACCAATATCACTGATGAATATGGATGCAGATTCTCAACAAGATCCTAGCAAACAGGATCCTGCAGCACATTAAAAAGATTATCCACCATGACCAGGTGGGATTCATCCCTGGGTTGCAAGTTTGGTTCAACAATCACAAATCAATCAATGTGATAGAACAAATCAATAAGAGAAGAGAGAAGAACCACGTGGCCCTCTCAATTGATGCAGAAAAAGCATTTGACAAAATCCAGAATCCGTTCCAGATGAAAACGCTTCAACGTATAGGGATAGAGGGAACATTCCCAAACTTCATAAAATCTATCAATGAAAGACTCACAGCAAATATCATCCTCAATGGGAAAATGCTTGCAGCTTTCCCATTGAGATCAGGAACACGACAAGGATGCCCACTCTCACCACTCTTGTTCAACATAATATTAGAAGCCTAGCAATGGCAATCAGACAACAAAGAGAAATAAAAAGTATCCAAATTGGCAAGGAAGAAGTCAAACTCTCTCTCCTCGCATGACATGATTCTTTATATGGAAAACGCCAAAGACTCCACCCCAAACTACTAGAACTCATACAACAATTCAGTAACATGGCAGGATACAAAGTCAATGTACATAAATCAGTGGCTTTCTTATACATTAACAATGAAAATACAGAAAGGGAAATTAGAGAATCGATTCCATTTACTATAGCACCAAGAACCATAAGATACCTGGGAATAAACCTAACCAAAGAGGTAAAGGATCTGTAATCGAGGAACTTAAGAACACTCATGAAAGAAATTGAAGAAGACACAAAAAGATGGAAGACTGTTCCATGCTCTTGGATTGGAAGAATAAACATTGTTAAAATGTCTATACTGCCTAGAGCAATCTATACTTTTAATGACATTCTGATCAAAATTCCACCGGTATTTTTCAAAGAGCTGGAGCAAAGAATTCTAAAATTTGTAGGGAATGAGAAGAGACAGCGAATTGCTAAGGAAATGTTGAAAAACAAAAACAAAACTGGTGGCATCATGTTACCCGATTTCAAGCTTTGCTACAAAGCTGTGATCACCAAGACAGCGTGGTACTGGCATAAAAACAGACACATAGACCACTGGGACAGAGTGGATAGCCCAGATATGGACCCTCAACTCTATGGTGAAATAATCTTCGACAAAACAGGAAAAAATATTCAATGGAAAAAAGACGGTCTCTTCAATAAATGGTGCTGGGAAAACTGGACAGCGATATGTAGAAGAATGAAACTCGACCATTCTCTTACACTGTACACAAAGATAAACTCGAAATAGATAAAAAGACCTCAACGTGAGACGGAAATCCATCAGAATCCTAGAGGAAAACATAGGCAGTACCCTCTTCGATATCAGCCACAGCAACTTCTTTCAAGATATGTCTCCAAAGGCCAAGGAAACAAAAGCAAAAATGAACTTTTGGGACTTCGTCAAGATCAAAAGCTTCTGCACAGCAAAGGAAACACTCAATAAAACAAAGAGGCAACCCACGGAATGGGAGAAGATATTTGCAAATGACAGTACAGACAAAAGGTTGATATCCAGGATCTATAAAGAACTTCTCAAACTTAACCACACAAAACAGATAATCCTATCAAAAAATGGGCAGAAGATATGAACAGACACTTCTCCAATGAAGACATACAAATGGCTATCAGACACATGAAAAATGTTCATCATCACTAGCCATCAGGGAGATTTAAATTAAAACAACATTGAGATACCACCTGACACCAGTTAGAATGGCCAAAATTAGCAAGACAGGAAACAACGTGTGTTGGAGAGGATGTGGAGAAAGGGGAACCCTCTTACACTGTTGGTGGGAATGCAAGTTAGTGCAGCCACTTTGGAGAACAGTGTGGAGATTCCTCAAGAAATTAAGAAAAGAGCTTCCCTATGACCCTGCAATTGCACTGCTCAGTATTTACCCCAAAGATACAGATGTAGTGAAAAGAAGGGCCATCTGTACCCCAATGTTTATTGCAGCAATGGCCATGGTCGCCAAACTGTGGAAAGAACCAAGATGCCCTTCAACGGATGAATGGATAAGGAAGATGTGGTACATATACACAATGGAGTATTATGCCTCCATCAGAAAGGATGAATACCCAACTTTTGTAGCAACATGGACGGGACTGGAAGAAATCATGCTGAGCGAAATAAGTCAAGCAGAGAGAGTGAGTATCATATGGTCTCACTTATTTGTGGAGCATAACAAATAACATGGAGGAATGGGGAGATGGAGAGGAGAGGAAGTTGAGGGAAACTAGAAGGGGAGATGAACCATGAGAGACTATGGACTCTGAAAAACAACCAGAGGGCTTTGAAGTGGCGGGAGGGTGGGAGGTTGAGGAACCAGGTGGTGGGTAATAGGGAGGGTATGTACTGCATGGAGCACTGGGTGTGATGCCAAAACAATGAACACTGTTATGCTGTAAATAAACATATAAAAAATTATCTATATGTATAAAAAAAGAACAAGAATAATGGTAATGAGTTAAAAATAAAAGTTGTATTTATGAAGTAGAGGTGGTTTTTCTCTCTTTTTTTTTATCTTTTCTGTTTGGTTTTCTGAGGGAGGGGCCTGCCAGGTGGGTTTTCAGTCAATGATGTTCCCTGAGTTAAGTCCTCCCAAGTGGGTGGGCTCTGAGGAAACCAGTTTTTTTTTTTTTTTTCAGGTTTTTGTTTTCTGGAGTTTTTTATGTTTGTTCATCTGTTTTCTCTCGTCTTGACAGATTTTGATGGTTTTTGGAAGTTTAGAGGAGAGCAAACTGCACCATAACCTCCCTCTCAGAAAGAAACCTAAGAATGCTCTGCAGAGCTGCTGGCAGAGTAGGTTCTGAGTCACAGTCCCTGGGGATGCAGGATCTCATCCTTGTACCCAAAACCACAGCAGCAGTGGATGTCTGGGAAGCTCCAGACCACCAGAGAGGTTTCAAGCAGCGATTGCACACTGAGATTTTCCTGCTGGCCCCGGCTGGATTGCCGGGTTTTTCCAGGTCCAAGTGCTCCTGGCTATCGCCTGTGAGCACCTCTCCCAGGGGAGGGTGTGGGGCATGTGTGTCTCAGGAATGCCATTTGGCCAGGCTCCCAGCGCCTCATGGGATCCAGACCCCACGTGTTCTCAGGTGTGCTGGTAGCTCAGGCATGCTCGTGGCTCAGGGACCAAGACATGGTTTCTCTGCCGCACTCTCTCTGGCTCAGCACCAGGGGAGGTTGTCCTAGGCCTGGGGACTTAAGCCCCTATCCCTAACCGCCCGGATTCCCACAATTTCCCCCCGTGATCCTTTTCTCTTTTTTGAGTGCTTTCAACCAGACTTCAAGTTAATGCTGGTCCCCAGATGCAGGGCACTCTCATATTGGGGTATTACTATCCAATTGGTCGCCTCTGGTGGCTCCCTCCCCCTTTTGTTTATCTTCAGATATCAGTCCGAAGTTCCCACTCCACTTTACCTGCCCACTGGAGTCTTCTGCTCTTGTAGAGATCCAGACGTGTATAATTCTGATCTCAGGTTGATTTCATGGGTGATAAGAGTTCTTTGGTAGCTAATCAGCTCACTTCAGGGTACAGGTTTAAACGGCGCCTCTTCCTACTTCCCCGCCATCTTGACCTCTCTATATCTAAATTTTAAGTGGGATTTTGCAGTTTGAAATCATATGTGCAGAAATTTGCATTTTTTTAAAGACTGGTTTATTTATTTGAGAGAAACAGTAGGGTGGAGAGGGCCTTTGGGAAAGAGACATCTAAGCAGTATAGAGTCTGCTGCTGGGCTCATCATACAACTGCAAAACCAGGACCTAAGCCACAACTTATGATTAGGACGACCAACCCACTGCATCACCCAGGTGCCCCAGAAATATCAATTCTTATACCTACTTACTTTCCAGATAATTAATGGTCTGTTCACAAATCCTAGGAAACCAAACAAATGTACTCATCATTCCCTGAACCAGGTCACAACTTGAATGTTTAAGCTGAATAAATAGAAAGGCCTTTATTTTTTATATTTATTTTTCCAACATACAAATGCTTATTAATAGAAATGAGGATTTAAAGACAGGCAAAGTGAAAATAGTTATAGAAAGACCTTTGAAGATTTTATTTATTTATTTTACACAGAGAGTGAGATCACAGGTAGGCAGAGAGGCAGGCAGAGAGAGAGGGGGAAGCAGTCTCCCCACTGTGCAGACAGCAAGATACATGGCTTGACCCCAGGAACCTGAGGTCATGATCTGAGTTGAAGGCAAAGGCTTAACCAACTGAGTCACCCAGGCACCCCTAGAAAGACCTTTAAATAAAGAATATCTTCTGTGTACATTTGTTTTCATATGGCACCAGAAAATCAATGCTAAACAAATTAATTTAAACCTGATTGTGTGTAAACATGAGAATTTTATTTTTTTCCAATCATTGCATCCTTCTTAATCATCTCCAGTGGGATTTTCATTATGGAGAAATGAGTCAGGTAATGGGACTGTGTAATTGGATAGAACTGTGAAATATTTTTAAGTCCTTCAAAATTCTTATGTTCCCAAGGGAAAGAAGACAAATGAAAGAAGTTTAATATGATTTGGTCAAAACATGAGACAATTGAATATATTTACAAATATCAAGACAGTTACTTGCAAATGCTTTTAGATACCAACTGGAGCTTTTTTTTTAGAAATGAAGTTGGAATAAATAACCTTAAGTAAAGTTCAGCTAGTGCTTTGCTTTATAGTATAATTAGGTGAATGGAAACTCTGTAAAAATGTTACCAAAACATCATTTAGTTGGATCATTTCAACGACACTGATTAAAAGTCAGCGAAGGTAACTTTAAATACTGTGCCAACTATGATTCACCCATAATATTAGGGTGTTTAATTAAGATGTAAATAATAATTGAAGGGATAATTTAAAATCTATCCACTTTTCCTTGTTTATTATCAGTAAGACAAATAATTGTCCCTGATATTCCATAATTTGTTTACTTAAAGAGAATAAATATTGGATATATAAAATTATAGAGGTATATTTAAACTTATTAGTATAAAAACAAGTAATATATATTTGGAGAGTTTTTCAAAAGTAAAAGCCTGTTATTCATAGGACACATCTATGATATCTGTTTGATCTACTGTCATACCCTATAAAATAAATCAACACTTTAAGTATTCTTTTTTTTTCACTTTAAGTATTCTTAAATAAGAATTCTATTGAATACAAATGTGTTGGAATGGGTGTATATAATTACCACCACTAGCAGCATAGCATATAATCTCATTATTATAAACTCAATTAAAATTTCCTTCTTTTATAAATAATTAAAAAACAATTCAGATTTATATAATGATTAGAGTCTAATTTCAGATGTACAAGACATAGAATATATGCAGTGGATTAATAAATATAATTAATTAAATTTCTTTTTTTCTCTCTGCTTTTATTAACATCAGTTTCATTGTACATATACTTCTTATGGCTGGGAAAATAGGAAAACAGCATCATCAGGATTCATATATATAATTCACATGTGTCTACAATATGCTACTCATATAGCTGTCAGAATAGGAAGGAAAATCCTTTATCAAAAGCATCCCTCAATTAACTCCTGACAAAATTGATATTTTGTAGCATCCATGTTCCTGAAATAATCATGAAGAATGGGCTTGCTATTATTCATTTGATGGTTGGTACGCATCCCTAGGACTGACTTTGAAGCCTATATTAGTTTATAACTTTCGACTGTCAATGGTTCTCAATGCAGGACACCAATTTTTATTGATATGACTTTTTGTCTGTGAATCAAATGCAGCTCAGGTCCATGTCTTTATTCCTGTTTTCTGTGTTGAATTCTCACTCATTCCTATTATGCCACAACTATTACAGCAACAAAATAAGAGCAATGGCGAGGCTATGTAACAGATCTTAAACCTTCTCTTTGGATTTCAAATGTTTTACTTTTATTCATATTTTATTTGTCAGAACAAGTCACACAGTGAAACTTACATTAAATTGAGAGGGAATATTCCATTGCTCTGGATGTGCTAATCCCCAAACAAATCCCCAAACTTGTTCCCAGGGGTTAGTGCTTGTATTGCTTTAATGGTATACTTTGATATGCTTAGCTTTCCATTTGACTTATTATGTTCCCATCACTAGTCAAGATTTTCCTTTGAAACCTATTATAATGCACAAAGGACAACTACAAAATCTCAGTGAGATAAAAAATAAAATAAGCATTTATTTCACACAACCTTACAGATTTGATGGCTGGTTTTTGATTTCAGAATGGTTCCATGTGTCTCTTAATCCTCCCAAACCAGCTCAATGGACAGCAGCTACTCAGGGCATACTTCCCTTGTGGTGGAAGTTCAAGTTTTCAAGGGAAAGCTGCTTATAAAATAAGCAGACTCCAACTTTTATCCACATTTTTATTAACATATAATGTATTATTTATTTCAGGGATAGAAGCCTGTGATTCATCAGTCTTATATGATTCACAGAACTCACCATAGTACATACCCTTCTCAATGTTTATCACCCAGCCACCGCATCCCACCTACCCCCTTCCCCTCCAGCAACCCTCAGCTTGTTTTCTGAGATTAGGAGTCTGTTATGGTTTGTCTCCCTTTCTGGTTTCATCTTTTTTCATTTTTCTCACCTTTCTACTATGATCCTCTGTCTTGATTCTCAAATTCATCATATAGGTGAGATTATATAATTGTCTTTCTCTGATTAATTTATTTGCTTATCATAATACCCTCTCGTTCCATCCACATCATTGCAAAAGGAAAAAAATACATTTTTGTCGGCTGCATAGTATTCCGTGGTATATATAGCATATATTCTTTATCCATTCCTCTGTAGCTGGACATATAGGCTCTGTCCATAGTTTGGCTATTGTGGATATGGCTTCTATAAACATTCATGTGCATATGCCCCTTCAGATCACCACATTTGTATCCTTACGGTAAATATCCAGTAGGGCAGTTGGTGGGTTATAGGGGGGCTCTGTTCCCTCCCCCTTTTATTTCACTCAGATGTCTTTTACCCCTTGTCTATAGAGAATTTATTTTAACTTTACTTATTTTTTTCAGTGTTCCAAGATTCATTGTTTATGCACCACACCAGTGCTCCATGCAATACATGCCTTCCTTAATACCCACCACCAGGCTCACCTAACACCACAATTCCTCCCCCCAAAACTGTAACTTTGTTTCTCAGAGTACACAGTCTCTCATGCTTTATCTCCACCTCCAATTTCCCCAACTCCCCTCTCCTCTCCATCTCCCCATGTCCTCCATGTTATTCCTTATGCTCCCCAAGTAAGTGAAACAATATGACAATTGACTCTCTCTACTTGACTTATTTCACTCAGCATAAGCTCCTCCAGTCCCATTCATGTTGATATCAAAGTTGGGTATTAATGCATAATATTCCATTGTATATATGGACCATATCTTCTTTATCCATTCATCTCTTGAAGGGCATCTTGGCTCTTTTCACAGTTCATCAAATGTGGCCATTGGTTCTATGAGCACTGGGGTATATACAGAGCTTCTTTTCACTACATCTGAATCTTTTGAGCAAATACCCAGTAGTGCAATTGCAGAGTCATGGTGTAGCTCTATTTTTAATTCCTTAAGGAATCTCAACACTGTTTTCCAATGTAGCTGCACCAACTTTCATTCCCATCAACAGTGTAAGAGGGTTGCCATTTCTCCACATCCTCTCCAACACTTGTTGTTTAATTTCTTGTTAATTTTGGTCATTCTAACTGATGCAAGGTGGTATCGCAATGTGGTTCTGATTTCAATCTTCCTAATGGCTAATGCTGATGAAAATTTTTTCATGTTACTGTTAGGCACTTGTACGTCTTCTTTGGAATAGTATCTGTTCATGTCTTCTGCCCATTTTTTTGGCACGATTTTCTGTTTTTTGAGTGTTGAGTTTGAGGAGTTCTTTATATATCTTGGATATCAGCCCTTTGACTGTACTGTCATTTGCGAATATCTTCTCCCATTCCTTGGATTGCCTCTTTGTTTTGTTGACTGTTTCCTTTGAAGGTCAGAAGCTTTAGATCTTGATGAAATCCCAAAAGTTCATTTTTGCTTCTGTTTCCTTTATGTTTGGAAACTTGTATTGAGAGAAGTTGCTGTGGCTGATGTAGAAGAGCTTCCTGCCTATGTTCACCAAAGGGATTTTGATATATTCCTGCCTACACTGAGGTTTTTGGTTTTTGTTGTTGTTGTTGTTGTTGTTTTTGCTTTTGTTTTTGTCCATTTCGAGTTTATCTTTGTGTATGGTATAAGAGAATTGTCGTGTTTCCTTATTCTATATATAGCTGCCCAATTTTCCCAACACCATTTATTGAAGACACTATCTTTTTTACACTTGGTATTTTTGCCACCTTGTCAAAGATTAGTTGATCATAGAGTTGTGGGTCCATATGCAGACTCTCTACTCTCTTCCACTGGTCTATCCTTCTGTTTTTGTGCCAGTACTATGCTCTCTTGGTGATCATAGCTTTATAATAATGCTTGAAATCAGACAACATGATGCGCCCAGGTTTGCTTTTCTTCTTCAACATTTCCTTAGCAATTAGGGGTCATTTTCAGGTCCATACAAATTTTAGGATTGTTTGGTTCAGCACTATGGAAAATACTAGTGGAAATTTGGCTGGGATGGCATTGACAGTATAGATTTCTCTGGGCAGTAGAGACATTTTAACAACATTTTTTCTTCCAATCAAAGATCATGGAATGCTTTTCTATCTTTTTGGTTCTTCTTCAATTTCTTTCATAAGTGTTCTGTACTTTGCCGAGTACAGATACTTTACCTCTTTGGTTAGGTTTATTCCCAAGTATCTTATGTTTCACGGTGCTGTAGTAAGTGGAATCAGTTCTTTAATTTCCCTTTCTGTACTTTGATTATTAGTGTAAAAGAAAGAAACTGATTTCTGTGCATTGATTTTGTATCCTGCCACATTATGCAATTGCTTTATGAGTTCTAGTAGTTTGGAAATGGAGTCTTTTGGGTTTTCTGTGTAATGTATCATGTCATCTGCAAAGAGAGAGTTTGACTTCTTCTTTGCCAATATGAATGCATTTTATTTTCTTTTAGGTGTCTGATTGCTGTTGCTATGACTTCTAGACTATGGTGAACAACAGAGGCAGGAGTGATCATTCTTGTGTTTTTGATCTCAAAAGTAAGGTTGTTAGAATTTCCCCTTTGAGAATGATATTCTTTGTGGGTTTTTCATAGAAAGATTTTATGAAGTTCTGGAATGTTCCTTTTAATCCTATTCTTTGAAGAGCTTTTTGTTGTTTTTGTTTTTGCTTTTTCAGGAAAGGATGTTGTATTTTGTTAAATGCCTTTTCTGTTTCAATTTAGAGGACCACGTGGTTCTTTGTTCTTCTCTTATTGATTTGTTCAATCACATTGATTAATTTGGGAATGTTGAAGACACTTCCATCCCAGGGATAAATCCCACCTTGTCACAGTAGATAATATTTTTAATGCACAGTTGGATCCTGTTAGCTAGGATCTCATTGAGAATCTTGACATGTACACTGATCATGGATATTGGTCTAAAACTCTCCCTTTTGATGGGGTCTTTGCCTTATTTGGGGATCAGGGTAATGCTGACTTCATAGAAAGAGTCTGGAAGTTTCCTTCTATTTCTATTTTTGGGAAAAGCTTCAGGAGAATAGGTATTTTTTCCTTCCTTGAATGTTTGGTTGAATTCCCTAGAGACTCCATCAGGTCCTTGGCTCTTGCTTTGTGGGAGGTTTTAGGTCACTGTTTTAATCTCCTTACTAGATATTGGTCAATTTAGGTTGTTAATTTCTTCCTATTTTAGTCTTTGAAAGTTATAGGTTTCCAATAATGCATTCATTTCTTCTAGGTTGCTAGACTTATAGGCGTATAGCTGTTGATAATAATTTCTGATGATTGTATCTATTTCCTTGGTGTTAGTCATGACCTCTCCCATTTCATTCATAATTTAATTAATATGAGTATTCTCTCTTATTTTGGATTGACTTGGCCAGTGATTTATTGATCTTATTAATTCTTTTAAAGAATCAGCTTCTAGTTTCTGTGATGTGTTCTACTGTATCTCTAGATTCTAACTCATTGATCTCTGTTCAAATCTTGATTATTTCCCTTCTTGTGCATGGAGTTGGCTTAATTTGTTGTTGATTTTCAGTTCCTTAAGGCATAACAGAGCTGATGTATTTGGGATTTTTCAGGTTTTTTTGAGTGAGGCTTGGATGGCTATGTATTTCCCCCTTAGAACCACCTTTGATGTATCCTATAGGTTTTGGACCATTGTGTCTTCATTCTCATTGGTTTCCATGAATTCTTTAAGTTCTTATTTGATTTCCTGGTTGATCCAAACATTCTTGAACAGGATGGTCTTTAGTTTCCAAGTGTTTGAATTCCTTCCAAGTTTTTTCTTATACTTGAGTTCCAGTTTCAAAGAATTGTGGTTTGAGGATATGCAGGGAATAATCTCAATCTTTTGATATCCATTGAGCCCTGATTTTTGATCCAGGATGTGGTTGACTCTCGAAAAATTTCCATGTGTACTTGAGAAGAATGAGTAGTCTGCTGTTTTAGGGTGGAATGCTCTGTATATAATTTTGCGGCCCGTCTGGTCAAAGGTGATATTCAAAGCTCCTGTTTCTTTTTATTAATATTTTATTTATTTATTTGACAGAGATCACAAGTAGGCAGAGAGGCAGACAGAGAGAGAGGAGGAAGCAGGCTTCCTGCTGAGCAGAGAGTTCGATGTGGGGCTAGATCCCAGGACCTGGGATCACAACTTGAGCCGGAGGCAGAAGCTTTAACCCACTGAGCCACGCAGTGCCCAAAGCTCCTGTTTCTTTTTTTGATTTTTTAATTGTTTGATCTGTCTTTTACTGAGAATGGCGTGTTAAGATCCCCTGGAATTAATGTGTTCATATCAACATGACTTTATTTTAATTGACAGTTGGCTTATATAGTTGGTTGCTCTCATAGTGGGAACATAAATATTTATGATTATTTGATCTTATTGGTTGATGGATGCTTTAAGAATGATGTAGTGTATTTCTGTCTCTCTGTATACAGTCTTCAGGTTAAAGTCTAATTTATCTGATATGAGAATCATTACCCCAGCTTTCCTTTGAGGCCTGCTGGCATGAATGATGCTTCTCCATCCCTTCATGTCAGTTTGGCTGTATCTTTAGGTTCCAAATGTGTCTCTTGTAGACAGTATATGGATGGCTCCTGTCTTCTTATCCAGTCTGCAACCCTGTTCTGTTTTATATGAGCATTTAGGCTATTCACATTGAGAGTAATTATGGAAAGATAAGTTTTTATTGACCTCATGTTGACTGTGAAGTCCTTGTTTCTATAGATTGTAAATGTCTTTCTATGTCACTTGGGTTCTTTCTTCTTTTATAGAACCTTTAATATTTCTTGTAGTGTCAGCTTGGTGATCATATTCTCTTTTAAGCCTTATCAGTCTTGGAAGATCTTTATTTCTCTATCCATTCTGAATGTCAGCCTTGCTGGATAAAGTATTCTTGCCTGCATGTTCTTCTTATATATTGCCTTGAATATGTCTTGCCAGCCCTTTCTGGCTTGCCAGGTTTCTGTGGACAGGTCTGACATTATTCTGATGGGCCTTCCTCTGTATGTAAGGAATCTCTTTCAACTAGCTGTCCTTAGGAACTAATGTCTACAATTTTGATCCATGAATTTCACAATCAAGTGTCTGATGGTTTTTCTAGATTTGTTGACCTTGGGAGGTGACCTTTCTGCCTCGAGGACCTGAACACTTGTTCCATTCCCCTGATTGGGAAAATTTTCATCCAGAATTTGTTCAAGTATATATTCTAGTCTTCTATCTTTCTCCACCTCCCTCAGGCATCCCAGTAATTCTAACATTGGGACATTTCATGATGTCATCCCCCCCCCAACTAATTCTGCTTTCATGGCTTTTAAGCTGTTTGTTTCAGCCTTCATCCTAATCCTTCTTCTCTATCAATTTGTCCTCTCAATCACTAATTCTATCTTCTGACTTGATTGGCCTAGCTATTAGAATATTTAGATTATACTAGATCTCTTTGATAGTCTTTTTAAATTCTGCTAGGTTGGTTTTCACTTCTGCCTTTAGAAATTCTATGTTGTCACTAATTGTTTTCTCCAACCTAGCCATTGCTGGATAATTGTTACCCTGAATTCCCTTCCTGATGTACTGTTTATGTCTATGTCCAATAGTTCTGTGGGAGAGGCACTATCTCTGAATTTTTCCTCTGTTGGATGTTCCTCCTCCTACTCATTTTGGTGAGAGGTGGTTGAGGGGATGTATAGCTGAATATATCAACCACGATCCAGGCCAGCTGCACCCTGGACAGTTTGGGGCAATCAGAAGTCACCACCAAAAAGAAAGAGAAAGAAAAAGAGAGAGATTGCGAGAGAGAGAGAGAGAGAGAAGAAAACCCAGCAAAAATGAGCCCCCAAAATAAGATTTATGAGGTATATAAACAAGAAACAAACAAACAAAAAGATCAACAAAAGTATATGAGTAGAATAAAAAAGAAGCCAGCCTAAATGAACCCCAAGAATAAGATTTATATAATACCTGAACAAACTCAAATACCCAGAAACACTGACAGAAAAATAAGATGGGAGAGTGGTTACAAATCCTTGATGTGGGAGAGAAAGCTTCTTTCAGTTCTTCCTGGGTGCATCTTTATATCTTTGTTAAGGGACTCAACTTTCCCAAGATAAAGGGAAATTAAAACTGTTTTATATATAGGGGTAGTATCAAATAGGGAAAAAGGATTACATTAAAGCTTATATCTATATGTCTTTTAAAATAGGGAAAGAAAGAAAAAGAAAGAAAAAGAAACACAGGTATATATATATATATATGAAAAAAGTTCAAGTTAAAAACATTATGAATTATGTTGTATTCAAACTTTAGTTGCAAAGATAAGTAGGTTAAAAAATTAACAATTTTGAGACAACAAGTTTGAAACAACAATTATGAAAATGAATTTTTAAAAAAGAAAGTTGTATCTATGAAATATACAAGTTGTTGGGTAATACCATGTCCTTAATATTTTGTTTTCCACTGATGCTAGGGTTTTGCAGTTTGATGGGGACCCTGTGGTGGTTGTCCTCTTGTTCTTTCAGCTTGCCTTTTGGAGGAGGGGCCTGTTGAGTTGTTCTACCTTCAATCTTGCTTGGGTTGAGTTGCCCTGCAGGTTATGAAGGCTCGGGCTCTGTAGAAACTGGTTGTTCAGGGTTTTGTTCTCTGTAGGTTTTTGTTCTTTGGAGGTATTTTTGTGGCTTTTTAGAGGGTCAGAGCAAAGAAAGTATCTGTCTGCACCCAGAACTTCGCCTGAGAGAGAAGTCTCAGGCTTTTCCCCTCTGGGTAGACCAGAACACAGACGCCCCCTCTGCAAACTCTGCTGAACAGTACAACTTCCCACAGGCGGTGTGCACTGCCAACCACCCTCCCAGTGGTCAGATGAGCCCTCCACTTTTCTCTGCACCCCCCATAACACTAAAACTGGGAGCGATTTTGTTCCAGGGAGCCTGCTTCTGGTAACTGCCCTGCCGGGACTGCTGTGTAGAGTCCAGGCCCACGCAAAAGTGCTCTGACCTAGTGGTTGTGCAGGCCAAGGAAGGCTGCCTCCAAGAGATCCTGAGCGGAGATCATGCCAGGTTGTCTCAGGCATGCACTGTGCATGTTCAGACCCTGCAGTCAGTCAAGGAAGCCTGCAATCTTAGAGACTGCTAGCTGGCGCCCACACCAGATTTTCTCAGGCTTGGGTGGGAGTGTGCCCAGCTGAGTGGTGGTGCAAGCAGTGGAAAGCCGTGGGCTCAGGGACCAAGGACTGGAGGCTCTGCTGGACTTTCCCTGGCAACTGTGGTCACCAGCAGAGATCATCCTGGGACTGTGGGCTTCCGTGACTTACTTACTGATTTACACCAGTGGACCCTTAAGATCTTTTGCTCTTTTTGAGTGCTGATATCCAGACTCCAATCAATGATGGTCTAGATTCGAAGGACACTTTCATATTTTGTTGTTACTTTCCAAATGGTCACTTCTGGTTGCTCCATCCCCCTTCTGTTTATCTGCCAATATCAGTCAGAGCATTCCCAATTCACTTTACCTCCCCACTGATGTCTTCTGTCCCTGTAGGGAACCAGAAGTGTATAATCTTACATCTCAGGCTGACTACATGGGAGTTCAGAGTGTTTTGGTAGATATTTAGCTCACTATAGGGGACCAGTTAAAACAGGGTCTCCTACTTCTCCACCATCTTTCCCCTCCTCCCAGTAGCTCCATTTGCAACATTTTGAAGAACCTCCATACTGTTTTCCAGGAATGGCTGCAGCAGCTTGCATTCCCACCAAAAGTGTAGGAGGGTTCCCAATTTTCTGCGTCTTTGCCAACACCTGTCATTTCCTGAACAGTTAAGTTTAGCCATTCTGACTGTTGTGAGGTGGTATCTCACGGTGATATTGATTTGTATTTCCCTGATGCTGAGTGACGTCAAGCACTTTTTCATGTGTCTGTTGATCATCTGGAAGTCTTCTTTGCAGAAATGTCTGTTCATGTCTTCTGCCCATTTCTTGATCGGATTATTTGTTCTTTGAATATTGAGGTTCATAATTTCTTTATAGATTTTGGATACTAACCCTTTATCATATACGTCACTTGCAAATATCTTCTCCCATTCTGTCATTATCCTTTTGGTCTTGTTGACTGTTTCCTTTGCTATACAAAAGCTTTTTATCTTGTTGATGTCCCAAAAGTCATTTTTGCCCTTGCTTCCTTTGCCTTTGGCTTTGTTTCTAGGAAGAAGTTGCTGCAGCTGAGGTCAAAGAGGTTGCTACATGTGATCTCCTCAAGGATTTTGTGTATTTTTGTCTCATATTAAGGTCTATCACCCATTTTGAATCTATTTTTGTTTGTGGTTAAAGGAAATATTTTCATTCTTCTGCATGTGACTGTCCAATTTCCTAACACCATTTTTTTTAAAAAGACTGTATTTTTTTTCATTGAACATTGAACATTTTTCCTGTTTGTCAAAGATTAGTTGACCATAGAGTCAAGTGTCCATTCCTGAGCTCTCTATTCTGTTCCATTGATCTATGTGTCGGTTTTTGTGCCAGTACCATACTGTCTTGATGGTTACAGCTTTGTAATAGAGCTTGAAGTCTGGAATTGTGATGCCATCAACTTTGGCTTTCTTGTTCAACATTCCTCTTGCTATTCAGGGTCTTTTCTTGTTCCATATAAATTTTAAGATTATTTGATCCACTTCTTTGAAAAAAAGTTGTGGTATTCTTTTCTTTTCTTTTCTTTTCTTTTCTTTTCTTTTCTTTTCTTTTCTTTTCTTATTTTATTTTATTTATTTATTTGACAGAGAGAGATCACAAGTAGATAGAGAGCCAGGCAGAGAGAGAGAGAGAGAGAGAGAGAGAGAGAGAGAGAGAGAAGCAGGCTACCCACTGAGCAGAGAGCCCAATGCGGGACTCGTTCCCAGGACACCAAGATCACGACCCGAGCCGAAGACAGTGGCTCAACCTACTGAGCCACCCAGGCGCCCCCAAAAGTAGTGGTATTCTGATAGGGATTACATTAAACTGCAGATTTCTCTAAATAGCATAGACATTTTCACAATATTTGTTCTTCCAATCCGTGAGCATGGAACATTTTTATCTCATTTCTTTGTGTCTTCCTCAATTTCTTTCATGGATGCTCTATAGTTTTCTGAGTGCAAATTCTTTGCCTCTTTGGTTAGATTTATTCCTGTGTATCTTATGGTTTGGGGTATAATTGTAAATGGGTTCAACTTTTTAATTTCTATTTCTTCTGTCTTGTTGGTGTATAGAAATACAACTGATTTTCATGCATTGGCTTTATATCTTAATATTTCACTGAATTTCTGTATGAGGTCTAGCAGTTTTGGAGTGGAGTCCTTTGGATTTTCCACATAAAGTGTCATATCATATAGAAAGAGTGAGAGTTTGACTTCTTATTTGCTAATTAAGATGCCTTGTATTTCTTTTTGTGATCTGATTGTTGAGGCTAGGACATCTAGTACTATGTTGAATGGCAATGGTGATAGTGGACAGCTCTTCTATGGTTCTGACCTTAGGGGAAAAGCTCTCAGGTTTTCCAAATAGAGAATGATATTTGCTGTGGGTTTTTCGTACATGGCCTTGAATATATTGAGGTATGCACCATCTATCCCTATGCTTTGAAGAGATTTTAATCAAGAAAGGATTCTGTTTTTTGTGAAATGCTCTTTCAGCATCTATTGAGAGTTTCATATGGTTCTTAATCTTTCTTTTATTACTGTGTTATATCACATTTATTGATTTGCTGATGTTGAACCAACCTTGAAACCCAGAAATAAATCCCACTTGGTCATGGTAAATAATAATTTAGTGTACTGTTGGATCCTATTGGTTAGTATTTTTGGTGAGAATTTTTATGTCCATGTTCTTCAGGGATATTGGTCTGTAATTTTCCTTTTAGATGGGGTCTTTGCTTGGTTTTAGGATCAAGGTAATGCTGACCTCATGAAATGAATTTGAAAGTTTCCCTTCCATTTCTGTGTTTTGGATTAGATTCAGGATAATGAGTATTAATTGTTTTATTTTTTTGTTTTTAGAACATTTTTTTACTTGTTTATTTTCAGCGTAACAGTTTTCATTGTTTTTGCACCAAACCCAGTGCTCCATGCAGTACGTGCGCTCCCTATTACCCACCACCTGGTTCCTCAACCTCCCACCTCCCCGCCACTTCAAAACCCTCAGGTTGTTTTTCAGAGTCCACAGTCTCTCATGGTTCATCTCCCCTTCCAGTTTCCCTCAACTCGCTCTCCTCTCCATCTCCCCATGTCCTCCATGGTCTTTGTTGTGCTCCACAAATAAGTGAGACCATATGATACTTGACTCTCTCTGCTTGACTTATTTCACTCAGCATAATCTCTTCCAGTCCCATCCATGTTGCCACAAAAGTGGGTATTCATCCATTCCGATGGAGGCATAATACTCCACTGTGAATATGGACCACATCTTCCTTATCCATTCATCCGTTGAAGGGCATCTTGGTTCTTTCCACAGTTTGGCGACCGTGGCTGTTGCTGCAATAAACATTGGGGTACAGATGGCCCTTCTTTTCACTACATCTGTATCTTTGGGGTAAATACCCGGCAGTGCAATTGCAGGGTCATAGGGAAGCTCTATTCTTAATTTCTTCAGGAATCTCCACACTGTTCTCCAAAGTGGCTGCACCAACTTGCATTCCCACCAGCAGTGTAAGAGGGTTTCCCTTTCTCCACATCCTCTCCAACACACGTTGCTTCCTTTCTTGCTAATTTTAGCCATTCTAACTGGTGTCAGGTGGTATCTCAATGTAGTTTTAATTTGAATCTCCCTAATGGCTAGTGATGATGAACATTTTTTCATGTGTCTGATAGCCATTTTATGTCTTCATTGGAGAAGTGTCTGTTCATATCTTCTGCCCATTTTTTGATAGGATTATCTGTTTTGTGTGTGTTGAGTTTGAGAAATTCTTTATAGATCCTGGATATCAACTTTTGTCTGTACTGTCATTTGCAAATATCTTCTCGCATTATGTGGGGTGCCGTTTTGTTTTGTTGACTGTTTCCTTTGCTGTGCTGAAGCTTTTGATCATGATGAAGTCCCAAAAGTTCATTTTTGCTTTTGTTTCCTTGGCCTTTGGAGACATATCTTGAAAGAAGTTGCTGTGGCTGATATCAAAGAGGTTACTGCCTATGTTCTTCTCTAGGATTTTGATGGATTCCTGTCTCACATTGAGGTCTTTTATCCATTTCGAGTTTATCTTTGTGTACGGTGTAAGAAATGGTCGTGTTTCATTCTTGTACATATAGCTGCCCAGTTTTCCCAGCACCATTTATTGAAGAGACTGTCTTTTTTTCCATTGTATATTTTTTCCTGTTTTGTCGAAGATTATTTGACAATAGAGTTGAGGGTCTGTATCTGGGCTCTCCACTCTGTTCCACTGGTCTATGTGTCTGTTTTTATGCCAGTACCATGCTGTCTTTGTGATCACAGCTTTGTAGTAAAGCTTAAAATAGGGTAATGTGATGCTGCCAGTTTTGTTTTTGTTTTTCAACATTCCCTTAGCGATTCAGGGTCTCTTCTGATTCCATACAAATTTTAGGATTATTTGCTCCAGCTCTTCGTAAAATACCAGAGGAATTTTGATGGGAATGGTATTGAAAGTATAGATTGTTCTATGCAGTATAGACATTTTATCAATGTTTATTCTTCTGATCCAAAAGCATGGAATGGTCTTCCATCTTTTTGTGTCTACTTCAATTTCTTTCATGAGTGTTCTGTAGTTCCTCGAATACAGATCCTTTACCTCCGTGGTTAAGGTTATTCCCAGGTATCTTTTGGATCTTGATGCTATAGTAAATGGAATCGATTCTCTAATTTCCCTTTCTGTATTTTCATTGTTAATGTATAAGAAAGCCACTTATTTCTGTACATTGACTTTTTTATCCTGCCATGTCCTGAATTGCTATATGAGTTCTAGAAGTATGGAGGTGGAGTCTTTGGGGATTTCCATATAAAGAATCATGTCATCTACGAAGAGAGAGAGTTTGACTTCTTCCTTGCCAATTTGGATACCTTTTATTTCTCTTTGTTGTCTGATTGCCATTGCTAGGACTTCTAATACTATGTTGAACAAGAGTGGTGAGAGTGGGCATCCTTGTCATAGTCCTGATCTCAATGGGAAGGCTGCAAGCTTTTTCCCATTGAAGATGATATTTGCTGTGGGTCTTTCATAGATAGATTTTATGAAGTTCAGGAATGTTCCCTCTATCCCTATACTTTGAAGCGTTTTCATCAGGAACGGATTCTGGATTTTGTCAAATGCTTTTTCTGCATCAATTGAGAGGACCATGTGGTTCTTCTCTCTTCTGTTATTGATTTGTTCTATCACATTGATTGATTTGCGAATGTTGAACCAACCTTGCAACTCAGGGATGAATCCCACCTGGTCATGGTGGATAATCTTTTTAATGTGCTGCTGGATCCTGTTTGCTAAGATCTTGTTGAGAATCTTAGCATCCATATTCATCAGTGATATTGGTCTGAAATTCTCCTTTTTGGTAGGGTCTTTGCCTGGTTTGGGGATCAGGGTAATGCTGGGTTCATAAAAAGAGTCTGGAAGTTTTTCTTTTACTTCAATTTTTTGGAAGAACTTTAGGAGAATTGGTGTTAATCTTTTTTGAAAGTTTGGTAGAATTCTCCAGGGCATTCGACATGTCCTGGGCTCTTGTTTTTTGGGAGGTTTTTGATCATTGCTTCAATCTTGTTACTAGTGATCAGTATATTCAGGTGTCAATGAAGTGTCTTCATTCTCATTGGTTTCCATGAATTGTTTAAGTTCATCTTTGAACTCCTGGTTGATCCAAGCATTCTTAAGCAAGGTGGACTTTAGCTTCCCAGTGTTTGAGTTCCTTCTGTACTTTTCCTTGTGATTGAGTTCCAGTTTCAAAGCATTGTGATCTGAGAATATGGAGGGAATAATATCAGTGTTTTGGTATCGGTTGAGTCCTGCTTTGTGAACCAGTATGTGGTCCATTCTGGAGAAGGTTCCATGTGCACTTGAGAAGAACGAGTATTCTGTTGTTTTAGGGTAGAATGTTCTGTATATGTCTAGGAGGTCCATCTGATCCAATGTGTCATTCAATGCTCTTATTTCTTCATTAATTACCTTCTTCGATGATCTGTATATTTCTGAGAGAGGCCTACTAAGAACTTCTACTATCAATGTATTCATATTATGACTCTTTATCTTGATTAATAGTTTTCTTATGTAATTGGGTGCTCCCATATTGGTGGCGTAGATATTTATAATTGTTAGATCATCTTGGTGGATAGTCCCTTTAAGAATTATGCAGTGTCCTTCTGTATCTCTGACTATAGTCTTTAGTTTGAAATCTAATTTACCTGATATGAGAATTGCTACCCCGGCTTTCTTTTGAGGCCCATTGGAATGCAAGATGCTTCTCCATCCCTTCACTTTCAGTCTGGTTGTATACTTAGGTTCAAAATGGGTCTCTTGTAGACAACATATGGATGGGTCCTGTCATTTTATCCAATCTGCAACCCTGTGTTGTTTTATGGGCGCCTTTAGGCCATTCACATTGAGAGTGATTATTGAAAGATAGGTTTTTATTGACATCATGTTAACTTTGAAGTCTTTCTATCTGTAGATTGTTTCTATATTTCTGTTCAATGATATTCTTAGGATTCTTTCTCTTTTATAGGATCTCCCTTAATATTTCCTGCAGTGTTCATTTGGTGGTTGCATAGTCTTTTAAGCTTTGCCGGTCTTGCAAACTCTTTATCTCTCCATTCATTTTAAATGTCAGTCTTGCTGGATAGAGTATTCTTGGCTGCATGTTCTTCTCATTTAGTACTCTGAATATATTTTGCTAGCCCTTCCTGGCTTGCCAGGTCTCTGTGGACAGGTCTGACGTTGTTCTAATGGGCTTTCCTCTGTATGTCAGGAGCTTCTTGTTCCTAGCTGCTTTTAAGAGGGTCTGTCTTGAAACATAATTCCTCATTTTAACTATAAGGTGTTGTGAGGACTTTAGATAATCTAAAATCTTGGGGTGAAATCTCTCTGCCTCCAGTACATGAACGTTGTTTCCATTAGGGAGATTGCGAAAATTTTCATAGACAACTTCTTCCACTATATCTTCTAGACTTCTTTCTTTTTCCTCCCCTTCAGGGATTCCAATAATTCTGACGTTGTAACGTTTCATGGCATCATGTATTTCCCTGATTCTGTTTTCGTGGCTTCTGAGCTGTTTGTTCCATTCTTCCTCCTGATCCTTTCTCTCTATCTGTTTGTCCTCCAGATCACTAATTCTATCTTCTGTCTCAGTTACCCTAACTTTTAGGGAATTTAGAATATATTAGAACTCATGGAGAGCATTTTGAACATCAACCCTGGTGGGTTTCAGTTCTGCCTTAACATTGTGAACATCATCCCTGGTGGCTTTCAGTTCTGCCCTAATCAATTCTGTTTGGTCATCCATGGCTTTCTCCAACCTAGCTATTGCCTGGAGAATTGTTAGTCTGAATTCCTTTTCCAACATATTGTCTATGTCGATAGCCATTAGCTCTGTTTCAGAAGGTCCATCCTCTGTATTCTTCTTCTGTTGGGTATTCCTCCTCCTAGTCATTTTGTTAAGAGATGACTGAACAGATGCAGTTGGACTTATCAATTGTGGTGCAGTGAAGGTGCGCCCTGGAATGCTTCTGTGCAATCAGGGTTCCCAATCCAAATGAGAGAAAATAGAAAAGAAAAAGAAATATTGAAGAAGAAAGAAAAAAAAAAAGGAAAAGGAAAAAGGAAAAAAAAAAGAGAGAGAGAGAGAGACAGGGAAAAAATGGAAGATAAATGAGAAGACTCAGCCCAAATGGGCCCCAAGGTAAGATTTATGAAATATCCAAACAAAAACTGACAAACAAAAAGACTGATAAAAGTATATGACAAGATTATCTATCTATCTATCTATGTATCTATCTATGTATCTATCTATCTATATATATGCACAAGAAAATAGAAGAACCTCATCAGAAAGAACTCCAAGTATAAAATTCATATTCTATCAGGACAAACACAAATTCACAGAAACACTGACAGAAGGAAAAATTGGGAGAGTGGTTATAAATTTTCAGTTGGGCGAGGAAAGTTATTTTGATTCTTTTTGAAGTTATCTTGATATTTTCGTTAAGGGACTCAACTTTCCTAAGTTATAGGGGGATTAGAAACTGGTTTGCCTATAGGGGTAGCATTGATTGGCGAATGGGGATTACCTTGAAGTTTAACTCTATATGTATATTAGAAAATAAAAATTCGAAAAGAATAAACTAGACTAAGCTAAGTTAAAATTAAAAAATAATTAAAAAATAGAAAAACAAAAGAAAAACACGGGTGTATATATCAAAAAGTTCAGGTTAGAAGGTTATCAAGGAATTTGATGTACTGGACATTTCAGTGTGATGGTAAATAAGTTAAAAAATTATCTCTAGGGGCGCCTGGGTGGCTCAGTGGGTTAGGCCGCTGCCTTTGGCTCAGGTCATGATCTCAGGGTCTTGGGATCGAGTCCCACATTGGGCTCTCTGCTCAGCAGGGAGCCTGCTTCCCTCTCTCTATCTCTGCCTGCCTCTCTATCTACTTGTGATCTCTCTATGTCAAATAAATAAATAAATCAATCTTTAAAATATTATCTCTATATATTAAAGAAAAACAGAATATTGGCAAAGAGATAAAAATAAAAGTGTATTTATGAAGTAGTGATGGTTGTTCTCTTGAAGTCTTTTTTTTTTTTCTTCCTTCCTGGTTGGTTTTCTAGGGGAGGGGCCTGCCACATGGGTTTTTAGACAATGATGTTCCCTGAGTTATGTCCTCCCACTCCCCTCAAGGGGGTGGGCTCTGAGGAAACTGTTTTTTTCAGGCTTTTGTTCTCTGGGGGTTTTTATGTTCTTTCATGTGTTTTCTCTTGCCTTGACAGCTTTTGATGGTTTTTGCAGTTTTAGAGGAGAACAAACTGTACCCGACCTCCCTCTCAGAGAGAAGCCTCAGAATGCTCTGCAGAGCTGCTGGCAGAGTGGGTTCTGAGTCATGGTCCCTGGGGATACAGGAGCTCCTCATTGTACCCAATACCAGGGCAGCAGCAACTGTCTAGGCAGCTCCAGACCACCAGAGAGGTTCCAAGCAGAGATCGCACACCAAGATTTTCCTGCTGTACCGGGCTGGGAATTTCTGTTTTTTCCAGATGCCAGAGCTCCAGGATAGCACCTCTGAGCACCTCTACCAGGGGATGGTGTGGGAGGCATTCCTTTCAGGATTGCCATCTGGCCAGGCTCCCAGCCCCTCATGGGAGCTGGATCCCACTCGTTCTGCGCGCTGGCAGCTCAGGTATGGTGGCAGCTTAGGGACCATGACCTGATTTCTCTGCCGCACTCTCTCTGGCTCAGCACCAGAGGAGGCTGTCCTGGGTCCGGGGCCTTAGGTCCCTGTCCCTAACCACCCCGATTCCCACTCTTTCCCCCCACGATCCTTTGCTCTTTTTGTTTTTTGAGTGCTTTCAACCAGACTCCAAGTTAATGCTGGTCCCCAGACAAAGGGCACTCTCGTACTGGAATACTACTTTCCAATCGGTCACCTCTGGTGGCTCCCTCCGCCTTTTGTTTATCTTCTGATATCAGTCCGATATTCCCACTCTGCTTTACCTGCCACTGCATCTTCTGCTCCTGTAGAGATCCAGATGTGTATAATTCTGATCTCAGGCTTATTTCATGGGTGGTCAGAGTTCTTTGGTAAGTAATTAGCTCACTTTAGGGTACAGGTTGAAACGGTGCCTCCTACTACATCCCCGCCATCTTGACTCTCCCTTATTCTTTCAATGTTTGGTAGAATTCCCCTCTGAAACTGTCTGGATCTGGGCTCTTGTTTGTTGGGATATTTTTGATGACTGTTTCAATCTCCTTACTGGTTATGGGTCTGTTCATGTTTTCTATTTCTTCCTGATTCAGTTGTGATAGCTTATATTTATATACATTCACTATGAATGTATCCATTTCTTCCAGATTGTCAAATTTGCTGGTATATAATTACTCATAATATGTCCTTCTAATTATTTGCATTTCTTTGGTGTTTGATGTGATCTCTCCTCTTTCATTCATGATTTTATTAATTTAGGTCATTTCTCTTTTCTTTTTGATAAGTCTGGCCAGATGTTTATCAATCTTATTAAGTCTTCCAAAGAACAAGCTCCTAGTTTCCTTGATCTGTTCTTTTGGTTTTTATTTCATTGATTTCTGCTCCGATCTTTATTATTTCTCTTCTCCCACTGGGTTTAGGCTACATTTGTTGTTCTTTTTCCTACTCCTTCAGGTCTAGGTTTAGATTGTGTATTTGAGAACTTTCCTGTTTCTTGAGAAAGTCTTGTAGTTCCATATACTTTCCTCTTAGGATGGCCTTTGCTGTGTCCCAAAGATCTGGGATAGTTGTGTTTTCATTTTCACTTGTTTCAATGGATTTTCCTTATTTCTTCATTAATTTCCTGGTTGACACTTTCATTCCTTAGTAGAATGTTCTTTAGCTTCTATGTATTTGAGTTCTTTCCAACTTTCCTCTTGTGCTTGAGCTCTAATTTCAAAGCATTGTTGTCTGAAAAATTGCAGGGAATGATCCCTATATTTTGGTTCCATTTGAAACCTGATTTATGACCTAGGATTTGATATATTCTGGGGAATGTTCCATGTGCACTAGCGAATGCTGTGCATTCTATTGTTTTGGGATGGAATGTTCTGAATATATCTGTGGTGTCCATCTGGTCCAATGTCTCATTTAAGCCCTTTCTTTCCTTGTTGATCTTTTGCTTAGATGATCTGTCCATTTCAGTGAGGGATATGTCCAAGTCCCCTACCATTATTGTTTTATTCTTCATGTGTTTCTTTGGTTTTGTTATTAATTGATTTATATAGTTGCCTGCTCCCATGTTAGGGCATAGATATTTAAAATTGTTAGATCTTTTTGTTAGACAGACCCTTTAAGTATGATATAAGTATCCACATTTTATTAGCTAAGTCACACAGCTATTGCTTGTGTGAGTAATCAAGAAAACATACTTATCCCATATATTTGGAAGAGGTGTGTGTTTGAGAGTGAGTTAACATTTCTTAACTAATAATTTAATCTATGCAAATCCTGTTCAGTTTTTAATACGTATTATATGGGATCAGCTATTTGTCAGATATAGAAGTCAGGTTTTAATGTATATTCATTTGAGTATAGAGAGGCAGAAACAGACACAAACACAGATAATGCCACTCTATGAGAGGAAAAAGTAAAGCAAAATACAAAAATTAAACAAACAAACAAACAAACAAACAAACAAACAAAACCTCTAATAACCCAAAAGTACAACATGTAGAAAAAGGTTGGTGTATTTAAATTGGAGGAACAGGGACAGATTGTCTTTTATAGAGACCTCTCAGTAGAGAACTAAGGAAATTAAAAGTGAATATGCATATGCCTGATAATAAAGTGTTCAAAGGAATTGAACTAATTTCCTAAAGCAGGAACCTTGTAAGAATGTCCAAAAAATGAAAATTAGGAAAATATTATGGAATATAATAAAATGTACATTTATTCTAGAATTTGCATGGGTAAGTAAAAGACCCAGAAAAACCAACAATATATTAAAGGGAAGAACAAAGTTGGACCAATAAAACAGAATAGCAAGAATTGTTATAAAGCTGCAGTAATCAAGGCAGTGTGATGTTGGCAAAATAGTAGACATGTAGATCATCAGAAAAGAATAGAACCCAGAGATAGACACACACTAATATAATAACTTGATCTTCGACAAATAAGCAAAAACAAAACAAATGGAGAAATGTAGTCTTTTCAATAAAGCTGCTGGAAGAACTGCATGTACATAAGAATGAATTCTTCATTTCTACATAATGAGGTAGGTGAATTTCATTTGAATTGAAAACTTTTGCCATGTGAAAGACTATGTCTAGAGCGTAAGGATGTAAGAAGCATATTTTGAGATCTTACTAACGAAACCACATCTGTTATCCAAAATATTCAAATAATTCTTTTTTTTAAGATTTTATTTATTTGTTTTACTGACAGAGATCACAAGTAGGCTGGAAGACAGGCAGAATGAAAGAGGAAGGGAAGCAGACTCCCTGCTGAGCAGAGAATCTGAAGTGGTGCTCAATCCCAGGACCCTGGGATCATGACCTGAGCCAAAGGCAGGGACTTTAACCCACCGAACCACCCAGCATCCCCTATTCAAAGAATTTTTAAAGTCAACAATAAAGAAACACCTTGATTTAAAAAAAAATGGACCAAATACCATAAGAGACACTATACCCCAAAAATTAAATAAATAAATAAATATAGATGGAAAATAAGCATGTGATAAGATGCTTCACATGTTATGTTACATGAAAATATATTAACATACATTGCACATCTATAAGATTATCCAAAATCCAGAACACTAACAACAACAAATGTGGACCAGGATGTGAAGCAACAGTGACTCTCATTCACTGCTGGTAGGAAATCAAAATTTTACAGCCATTTTCAAAGATAGCTTGTCAGTTTCTCATAAAATTCAACAAAGTCTCACCACACAATCTAGCAAATTATGCAAAATAATTGAAAATTCATTGTTCACACAAAAACCTCATGTGGATATTATTCATAACTGATAAAACTCAGTATCAACCCTCAAGTCCTCCAGTAAGTGAATGGTTAAGTAAACCATTGTGTATCCAGAAAATGAAATATTGTTCTACACTAAAAGTAAACAGTGCTTATCAAGACATAAAAAGACATGGAAGAACCTTAAACACATATTAAGAAATGAAAGAACCCAAGCTGAAAGGCCACATAATGTATGATTCCAGCTATATAATATTTCTTGTCAAAAGGACAAAACTATGGAGACAGGGATTGGGGAGGGAAAGGGGTTAAAAAGTGGAAAACAGAAGTTTTTTGGGGATGATGAATCTATCCTCTATTATACTATAGTAATGGATCCAAGGCATTATACATTTGTTCAAACCTATAGAATGTATAATACCAGGCATAACTCTTAGGTTAACCATGCTTTTTGGTAACTGAGATGCATCAGTGTGGGCTTATCAAATGTAACAAATGTAACACCATGGTGAGGGATGTTTATAATGAGTGAAACCAGGGATGTGTGGGGAAGAGGTATATGAAAATCTTTGTATCTTCCTTGAAATTTTGTTGTGAATCTGAAACTACTCTAAAAATAAAGTTTACAAAAATAAAAAGAATACAAATGTATACATTTGGACAAATGTTACTCATAAATATAATTCATTATGATAAATAAAATACCAGAAAATTGAATCTATCAGTAGATAAGTGAATGCTATATTTAAACATACTTTAATAATGGCAGATTCCAAAGATGTACCAGTTTTAGGATTAATTCAAATTTTTTTTCATTGAAAATTATGTCATTCATGTTGTCAGCTCCTAATTTAGGTTTCACAATTAGAAGAGTAAACGACATTTTTTTTTAATGTTCAGAAACCTGCATTCTAATGAGGGACTGTACCACAAATGCATATATAAATGTACAGATATTACAATGCAAACAATGGCAACAGTTATGTATTTAAAAACAGCAAGACAATGGATAGAATGCTATGGCACACTCTGTCTGCCTGTGCTCACTCGCGCTCTCTCTCCCTCTTTCTCTAAAAAAAAAAAAAAATGCTATGGCACTCTTAAGTTGTTTGGTCAACTGAAGTTCTTTATCAGTAATATTTGAAAAAATATCTGAATGTGCTGAGGGAGCTAACCGAAGGCCATTTATGCAGAAAAGAAGTTTTAAGAGAGGGAACAGCAGTGCAAAGACCTTGAGACCATGAGGAAAAACAAACAGGACAGCAGTACAAATCCAGTGAGGGAGGGGCATACTATGGGTAAGTTCTGAGATAAGCAATTTATGGAAGTTTATATAATTTGGTTTTATTTAAAATCTATTGGATAAATTTCAGTAGAGAAATATGTCATCTGGATAAATTTTCTAGAGAATACCTCTGGATGTGTCATGGATTATTTTAGAAGAAGAAAAAAGATGAAAATTGGAAGAATGGTTAAAAGTTCTTCATGGTACCAAGGCAAGAGACAATAGTGTCTGAGTCTAAGAATCTGAGGGGAGATGCTGAGAAGTGAATGTATGGAACCTGTTCTAAAGATGTAGTGAACAGCTATGCTGGCAAATTAGATATCAGGTAAGATGTGGGTCATATATACAGTGTAATATTACTCAGTCATCAGAAAGAATGAATTCCTACAATTGACATTGACGTGGATGAAATGAGAGTATTATACTAAGTGAAATAAGTTAACCAGAGAAATATAATTATTATATACTTTCACTCATATGTGGAATATAAGGTATAGTTCAGAAGACAATACGGGAAAGGAGGGAAAACTGAATGGACAAACCATGAAAGACTCTTGACTCTGGGAAACAAATTGAGATTTAGAGATAGAGGTGAAGGTAGGGGATTGGGTAATATTGTGATGGGCATTTATGCAGGCACATGATGTGATAAGCCCTGGATGTCATTTGCAACTAATGAATCATTGAATATGATTCAATGATAACAATACTGTTAGTTAGCAGAATATATTGTAAAATGCTGTTATAAGTGAAGAGTATAGTTCTCATGTAATGTAATGTAAGAGTATAGTTCTCATGTAATAAATAAACAAACAGTACAGAGGATCAGAATTCAAAGCCCTGAGGATAACACAATGAATTTAACACAAAAGAAGAGAAGGCTACAAAAAAATGATGATAACAGTGTGTTATTGAAAAGCATAACCAGGAAAACTGGTGAGTCAATCTGGATTAAAAAAAAAAAAATTCAGACTCTACAATTAAGACCAAATTCCCAAATTAACTTCAAATAGGTTAAACTTCAAAATTTTCACTCTGAAATCATAAAAGTACTAGAAAAAATATAGATATTTTTGTTTTATTATTTTCTGAAAAAGGAGAGTCATATTTTCTTAACATGATACCTAACAGAAACCCTACAAAATCTACTTAAAGTATTTTGAAATTTAAGAAATAAACTTTTAGTTTTGGGTGCAACTGTAAATGGGATTGACTCCTTAATTTCTATTTCTTCTATCTTGTTGTTGGTGTACAGAAATGCAACTGATTTCTCTGCATTGATTTTATATCCTGACACTTTACTGAATTCCTGTACAAGTTCTAGCAGCTATAAGATACCTAGGAATAAACCTAACCAAAGAGGCCAAGAATTTATATGCAGAAAACTATAAAGTACTCATGAAAGAAATTGAGGAAGACAAAAAAAAAAAAAGGAAAAATGTTCCATGATCCTGGATTGGAAGAATAAATATTGTGAAAATGTCTATGCTACCTAAAGCCATCTACACATTTAATGCAATCCCTATCAAAATACCATCCATTTTTTTCAAAGAAATGGAAAAAATAATCCTAAAATTTATATGGAACCAGAAAAGACCTCGAATAGCCAAAGGAATATTGAAAAAGAAAGACAAAGTTGGTGGCATCACAATTCCGGATTTCAAGCTCTATTACAAAGCTGTCATCATCAAGACAGCATGGTACTGGTACAAAAACAGACACATAGATCAACGGAACAGAATAGAGAGCCCAGAAATAGACCCTCAACTCTATGGTCAACTAATCTTCGACAAAGCAGGAAAGAATGTCCAATGGAAAAAGACAGCCTCTTCAATAAATGGTGCTGGGAAAATTGGACAGCCACATGCAGAAAAATGAAATTGGACCATTTCCTTACACCACACAAAAAAATAGTCTCAAAATGGATGAAGGATGTCAATGTGAGAAAGGAATCCATCAAAATCCTTGAGGAAAACACAGTCAGCAACCTCTTCGACCTCAGCCACAGCAACATATTCCTAGGAACATCACCAAAGGCTAGGGAAGCAAAGGCAAAAATGAACTATTGGGATTTCATCAAGATCAAAAGCTCTTGCACAGCAAAGGAAACAGTTAACAAAACCAAAAGACAACTGACAGAATGGGAGAAGATATTTGCAAACAACATATCAGATAAAGGGCTAGTGTCCAAAATGTATAAGGAACTTAGCAAACTTAACACCCAAAGAGCAAATAATCCAATCATGAAATGGGCAGAGGACATGAACAGACATTTCTGCAAAGAAGACACCCAGATGGCCAATACACACATGAAAAAGTGCTCCACATCACTCGGCATCAGGGAAATACAAATCAAAACCACAATGAGACATCACCTCACACCAGTCAGAATGGCTAAAATGAACAAGTCAGGAAATGACAGATGCTGGCAAGGATGTAGTGAAAGGGGAACCCCCCTCCACTGTTGGTGGGAATGCAAGCTGGTGCAACCACTCTGGAAAACAGCATGGAGGTTCCTCAAAATGTTGAAAATAGAACTACCCTATGACCCAGCAATTGCACTACTGGATATTTACCCTAAAGATACAAACGTAGTGATCCGAAGGGGCACATGAACCCTAATGTTTATAGCAGCAATGTCTACAATAGCTAAAGTATGGAAAGAACCTAGATGTCCATCAACAGGTGAATGGATAAAGAAGATGTGGTATATATACACAACGGAATACTATGCAGTCATCAAAAGAAATGAAATCTTGCCATTTGCGATGATGTGGATGGAACTAGAGGGTATCATGCTTAGTGAAATAAGTCAATCGGAGAAAAACAACCATCATATGATCTCTCTGATATGAGGGCGTGGAGATGCAACATGGGGGGTTAGGGGGATAGGAGAAGAATAAATGAAACGTGATGGGATTGGGAGGGAGACAAACCATAAGTGACTCTTAATCTCACAAAACAAACTGAGGGTTTCTGGGCGGAGGGGGTGTTGGGAGAGGGGGAGTGGGGTAATTGACATTGGGGAGGGTATGTGCTGTGGTGAGTGCTGTGAAGTGTGTAAACCTGGCGATTCACATACCTGTACCCCTGGGGAGAAAAATACATTATATGTTTATAAAAAATAAGAAATAAATAAAAATTTAAAAAAATTACGACAATTGATATGTCTCATCATCTAGAAGAAAATAATATTTTATGTGAATATCTTTTTCTTTAGTTTCATAGGCATGATTGGTGAAAGAATTCTTCACAGTCAAAAACACATACTTCAAATGGTTGCTTACTCTGCTGAGTCCTCGGAGGTCAAAAGAAATTATAATGCCTTCATGAGTTTAATTCAACCTACATTTTAAAAAGAAAGCATGGGATTAGTCTCAAACATATTATTTAAGGAAATACATTTCATTTTGATGATTATGTAGATTGAATTCTCTTATGCTTCTGACATGTGCATAACTCAGTTGGGACTATTTCAGAGATAGCTTTACAATTAACATATTTCTTTTTTTGAAAAGATTTTATTTATTTATTTGACAGATAGAGATCACAAGTAGGGAGAGAGGCAGGCAGAGAGAGAGAGAGGAGGAAGCAGGCTCCCTGCCAAACAGAGAGCCTGATGCGGGGCTCAATCCCAGGACCCTGGGATCATGACCTGAGTGAAAGGCAGAGGCTTTAAACCACTGAGCCAGGACACCTGGATGGCTCAGTTGGTTAAGCGGCTGCCTTCGGCTCAGGTCATGATCCCAGTGTCCTGGGATCGAGTCCCACATTGGGCTCCATGCTCGGCGGGGAGCCTGCTTCTCTCTCTGTCTCTGCCTGCCACTCTGTCTGCCTGTGCTCACTCTCTCTCTGACAAATAAAAAAAATCTTAAAAAAAAAAAACACTGAGCCACCCAGGTGCCCCACAATTAACATATTTCTTAAATGATCTATAAAAAGAGCATTACTTACATGGGTGTAAGTATTTGAGATTTTTTTGGTCATATTAAATTTGAATCATCACAGGTTTACAAGGACAATGGGTGTGGAAGTCATCTTGCCATAGTGAGATAGGATCTGAGTTTGATAGCAATATATATCTCCTTCTTAAAAAAGCATAATCTTGGAATAACCTTGTGTTCTTAATTGGGCTAGTGAACATGTATATTATTTCTTATTTAAATCTTAATATTTTACATTATGGTTATCACTAATTTTTACCCAAAAATATTTTTGAAATGATAAATGTGTGTAATATAGGTAAAGGATTTCAAAAATAAAAATACATGGTGAGGGGCGCCTGGGTGGCTCAGTGGATTAAGCCGCTGCCTTCGGCTCAGGTCATGATCTCAGGGTCCTGGGATCGAGCCCCGCAGCAGGGAGCCTGCTTCATCCTCTCTCCCTGCCTGCCTCTCTACCTACTTGTAATCTCTCTCTCTGTCAAATAAATAAACAAAATCTTAAAAAAAAATACATGGTGAGAATTTTATGCAGTTCTATTACAATAAAGTATTAAGTAAGTCATATGGTTTCAAACAAGTCCTGGTTTTTATTAATAATATCATTCTGATATTTACTTTATCACTGCCTAATATTATGAAGTAGAGAGCAGAGTTTCTATATGCTTGGCTTTAACATTTCTTTAGTTTCTATCTGCTGACATGATTTATCTGACAATTTTAATTAAATAAATGGACATTAAATATTTTAATAAAGTAGAATTTAATATTCAGGGAACATTGGAGAACAACAGTATGGAAATACATGTCAGGACAGATAAAGATCAGAAGTTATATTATAATGATATTAACTACAAATATGCTTCTATGTTTGATAAAGATGTTTAGGTATGAACTTTTAATTTTCCATTTATGGATCTCATATTTCCTCCTCATTTTATGATGTATCTAATATTAATATTGAAACATTACACTTTCTAAAGGTTCTGATTTGGATCAAACACACTTTGTTTATTTATTTATTATTCATTAATGTATTCATTCCCCAGTACTTTTGTCCTGATAGCTCTGGGATGATTCAAAGTCAATATAATGCCAAATAAATTTCAAATGTGTACATCTATATAATATTTCCAGAAATCCTTTACATAATATCTGCATGACTCATGCAGGTCAGAACTATCTGAAGTAAAATACATGGGCATATAAGAAAAAATACATATAATTCAGTCTGCATAATCATTGATATAAAACACGTTCATTAAAATATAGTTTCTGAGACTACTGGAAGGTTTTACTTGTAAACATGAATACATGGATCAAGGCACTGCAATTATCTTCTAACTCATTTCAGTGGAATCAGTAGGCTAAACACTTATTTAATGGCTCAGAGTTTGTTACTGTGAATGATAGTTCTTTGCCATCACCATGCCATGTCTTTGAGACTGGGAAGAAAAAAAAAAAAAAGATCTAGCCTTGAAAGCAATTTTCCGACTAGATCCACAGACACATAAATTGTATTTCACCAGGAGCTGAGCGGCTCAATAAGTTAAAAGCCTGCTTTCAGGTCAGACCATGATCCCAAGACCCTGGCATTGAGCCCCAAGTCTGGCTCTCTGCTCAGTGGGGAGTCAGCTTCTCCCTCCCCCTCTGCTCTCCACACCCACCCCTCATGCTCGCTCTCACTCTCTCATAAATAAATGAATAAAATCTTAAATAAAATAGAACTAGGTTGCACTACGACAACTATTGAAGGGTTTGAGCAATGAAGGGCATGTCTCCGTTCCGAATCCACCTTCATTTATGCAGAAGGGTAATCAGAAAAAGAGAATAATAACAGTAAAAACAACACCAAAAAGAAGTATTTTGGGGGTGTTCTGTGTCAGGCAATATTGTGAATTGCTTGCCTACACTTATTAATTTAATTATCCAAAATCATCCTCAGCTCCATGTACTATCACCATTCACAATAGAAAAGTGGGAGCAAACCTCAGAAAAAAGAAAACAAACAATTCTGATTATCTTATTTATGTTGGTAAGCCATTCTTCCATAGTCCCATTCCATCAGCACATTCCACTTTGACTCTCTTGCTAAATGTTGGAAAACTGAGGGCACACACCCATTTTTATAACACAGGAAGGTTTTGTTTTGTCTGTTTTGTTTTGTTTTCTTTTGAGCCAGACTCTGAGCTTTTCATAACAATCCTAAGTAGTTTACATTTGTTACTTATAATACATTTAAAATAGTTTTGCGAACAATATCGTTCAAATAAAAAAACAACAACAAATAGCACCATTACTAAAAGTATTTGATCTAAATTTAGATGTTGAATTATCTTTTTTATTGTTTTAGTCACCATACAATACATCATTAGTCTTTTTTTTAAGACTTTATTTATTTGTTTGACAGACAGAGAGAGAGAGAGATCACAAGTAGGCAGAGAGCAAGCAGAGGGGGAGGGGGAAGCAGGCTCCCTGCTTAGCAGAGAGCTCAATGCAGGGCTTAATCCCAGGACCCTGAGATCATGACTTGAGCCTAAGGCAGAGGCTTAACCCAGTGAGCACCCAGGTGCCCACATCATCAGTTTTCGATGTAGTGTTCAATGAGTCATTGTTTGTGTATAGCACCTATTGCTCCATGCAATACGTGCCCTCCTTAATAGCCACCATTAGACTCACCCATCCTCCCACCCTCCTCCCTTCTAAAACACTGAGTTTGTCTTTTGGAGGGGGAGAGGAACCATGAGAGACTGTGGACTCCGGGAATGATCTTAAAGGTAGTAAAGACATCAGCTTTAGGGCCTTTAGCTTGTACAGACCCTTCCAAAGATTCTATATTAACTGAACATTGTATTTTTTTTCTTAAAGAAAGCACCAAAGACTGTCCATTTCAGGATTCTGAAATTATAGTTTTGTCCCATGATAGTCTTAAGTTATTTCCAGCAATGACTAACCTTGATGTAAGTGTTGATGACTTATGGGATTCAAACTTTATTTAAAAGCTGAGATCTGAATTACATAATTCCTTTTTGTCCCCTCTGAGGACAAGCAGGTGTGATTTATTGCTGACATTTTCTTTGGGGAGAAAGCCTTTTCACAACTAAGTCATTTTATAGGAAAGTAAGAGTCACTAAATTTTACATGTAAAATAATTGGGGGAGTGAGGATAGAAGATACACCCTCATTTTAACCTTAATTCACTGAAATATCTTATATTCAAAATAAGGAAAGGGTAAAGTAGATCTGTGTATTTTTTTCCAGTGTTCCAAGATTCATTGTCTATGCACCTTACCCAGTGTTCCATGCAATATGTGTCCTCGTTAATACCCACCACCATGCTCACCCATCCCTCCCCCCCCAAAACCCTCAGTTTGTTTCTCAGAGTCCACAGTCTCTCATGGTTCATCTCTTCCTCTGATTTCCCCCAATTCAATTTTCCTTTCCTTCTCCTAATGTCCTCCATGCTATTCCTTACGCTCCACAAGTAAGTGAAACCATATGATAATTTACTTTCTCGCTTGACTTATTTCACTCAACATAATCTCCTCCAGGCAAATCTATGTTGATACAAAAGTTGGGTACTCATCCTTTCTGAGGGAGGCATAATATTCCACCGTATATATGGACCATATCTTCTTTATCCATTCATCTGTTGAAGGGCGTCTTGGCTCTTTCCACAGTTTAGCAATTGTGGCCGTTGCTTCTATGAATATTGGGGTACAGATGGCCTTTCTTTTCACTAGATCTGTATTTTGAGGTAAATACCCAGTAGTGCATGCGTATGTTCTCTTTGAACCCTAAGCTACATTACCTTGATGTTTAAGTTATTTCAGCATTGTTTGTTTCTTTGTTTGATTCCTTTCCTTGTCCTTTTATATATGAGTACATGAGTTTGGCCTATATCATCCAATGAAATTCAGGAGTTGGCAGGTTTAAATACAGCTTCATATTATTTTCTATTAATTAAATAATTAAATATTATTACTATAGAAAATATAAGGCAAACACCACGCTATTATTTAAATTACTCTCTATGAGCTTTTACATAATTTACTACTTTTTGAATTGTGGAAACCTATATCCTACTTCCATAACCATGTTGATATTCTTAAGATTGTTGTATCAAGGAAAATACACTGCTTAATTAGATATCCCCTGTGTCATATACTTTCTCAGCAACTCTTTCCTATTTTGTTCACAAAAATAATCAAAGTTCATGTAGGTGGCTATTAATTATGTGGAGACAAATTCGTATGCATATTTTATCCATTTATTTTTAAAGATTGTATTTATTTTCTTGCCAGAAAGAGAGGGATCGCAAGGAGGCAGAGAGGCAGGCAGAGAGAAAGGGGGAAGAAGGCTCCCTGCTGAGCAAGGAGCCCAATGTGGGGTTCAAACCCAGGACCCTGAGATCACAACCCGCGCCAAAGGCAGAGGCTTTAACCCATTGAGCCACCCAGGTGCCCCTTGTATGCATATTTTAAATGTAAATTATAGTGAAGTAATATTTCCTGAAATCCTAACAGACAACTCTGGTGATTGATTTTCATTTTAATTAATATATTTGACCTTTTGCCTGGAGCTCAATTTTATTTTCTTTTGGCAGACTGACTTCAGCTCTAAAAATACATAATATGCAATGTATACAATGTGCTTAATTGTGGACTAGAAACCAAGTATTCCCAAAGGGGCTGTTGGAAATCAAATATGAGTCTCTACCATGATTAGACAGTCAGCCCATTTGCCCTGTTCCAAATCTTACAGGGGAAGGTAATGAATGTGTATCTTTTCATTATACTTTCTACCGAATTTATCATACTAAATGATTGAAGACTTATTTTCAAAGGCAAAAACATCACCAATAAACTTAAACACTAGTAGTAGAGACGTAAGCATTTATGGACTTCTTTTGGACTTTTTTTGGGGGGGGTATTCTTCAGATATGCCACATTCAATAACTCAATTGTTCAGAATATATGTGATTCTGCCTGTGTAACTCTTTTATATAGATGATCAAAAAATACTCTAAGTTTATTAAAGAAGGGATTGATGTAACTCTAATTACAACCCTCATGTCAGTGTTAGGAATCTTTTCTTCATATACTACTGTAAATATATCTTTCATTCCATTTTCAATGTTTTATTTTAAGAGCAAAATTCTAGAAGAATGACATACAGACTTCTATAGGGGGCTATATGCCTCAAGGGAAATGATGTTTAATGATTTTATAGATTTAAAGACAATTTGTATGCTTGATCATCTAGAAGGAAACATAATGTTTTATATTAATATCTTTTGCTTTAGTTTCATAAGCATGGCTTGGTGAAAGAAGTTTTCACAGAACAACTCACTCACACATCAAAAGGTGTTTATTCTTCTGAGTCCCCTGAAGTAAGTCAAAAGAAATTAGAATGCCTTGATGAGTTTAATGCAACTTACATTAAAAAGAAAACAGGAAATTACTCTCAGACCTACTGTTTATGTAAATGTGTTTCATTTTGATGATTATGTAAATAGTCTTATGCTTCTGACATGGGCATATTTTCAATTGGGACTATTTATAAGATGGCTATTCAATTAATATCTTTTTAATTTAATTTTATTTTTTCAGTGTTCCAAGATTCATTGGTTATGTACCACACCCAGTGCTCCATCCAATTAACATGTTTTTCAAGTGATTTGTAAAAAGAACGTAGAGGTAACTATTTGAGGTTTTTTTGTTTGTTTGTTTGTTTTGTTTTGTTTTGTTTTTTACACATATAAATTTGAATCATCACAGGTTTACAAGGACAAAGGGGGTAGAGGGCACCTCGCCACAATGAGATAGGACTGGAATTTCATAGCAGTGTGTATCTCTTACTTAAGGGAACATGACCCTGGAATATCCTTGTATTCTTGATTGGGCTAGTAAACATGTGTATTCTTTTTTATTTAAATATTAACATTTGGGGGCACCTGGGTTGCTCAGTGGGTTAAGCCTCTGCCTTCAGCTCAGGTCATGATCTCAGGGTCCTGGGATTGAGCCCTGCAGCATCAGGCTCCCTGCTGAGCAGAGGCTCTTTCTCCCTCTCTCTCTGCCTGCCACTCTGTCTACTGGTGATCTCTCTCTCTCTGTCAAATAAATAAACAAAATCTTTAAAAAAATCTCAACATTTTGCATTATGCTTATCACTAATTTATAACCTACAATATTTTTCAAATAATTAGTGTGTGTAAAATAGATAAAGTACTTCAGAATATAAAAATACATGGTGAGCATTTTATGCAGTTCTATTACAAAAAAGTGTTTTGTAAGTTCTATGTTTTCAGATGAGTCCTGGTTATTATTAATACTTTCATTTTGATATTTACCTTCTCACTGCCTAATAATATTAAGGAGATGATATAGTTTCTATATGTTAGGCTTTCATTCCTACTCATTTCTTTATTTTCTATCTGTGGATATGATTATCTGACACTTTTGAATTAAAAAAATGGACATTACATATTTTAATAAAGTAGAATTTAAAATTCAGGGGAAGTTGGGGGATGATAATGTGGGAATATGGGTCAGCTGTGATAAAAATTAGAAGAGGTTTTATTATGATGAAAATAACTACAAATATAAGTGCTTATTAGTTAAATTTGTTTTGGTATAAGTTTTCAACTTTCAGTTTATGGATCTCCTATTTAATTTGTTCTTAAATCTTCCATGATGATTCTAAATTTTAATATTGGTACTTCTTACCAAAATTTCTGGTTTTGGATTACACATACTTAATGTAGTGTTGTTCTTAGAAGTGTTTAAGATAGTGCTATTCGTAATTACTTTGCTCATATTGGATTTCTAAGTCATTGCTTAATACACCAGAGGTATATTGTAATTATATTTATTTAGGATTGAGAATTGTAAGTTTTAAATTAGTGAACATAATATCATACAAGCTGTCATTCCTCAATGTTTATTTTTTATTAAAGGGAATTGAGCCACTCATTAGGAATTTTAACTGTATGTAGAAATTTATCCTGGAAGTTGTAGTAGGATTCTGGGAGTAATGTTTTTTTTTTCTTTTGGGGAAAGAAGATGCATGATATATTTTACGTGCCTCTAATTGCAACTTCAACTTTGGCACACATTCCTCATCTATCAGGAGAAATATTTTCTTGATGTATAATACATTAAAAGTTGCATAGCTTAAAATTAACTCCTTCATATTTAACATATATATGTTAAAAACATATATAAATGTTTTTACAGTATTCAATGTTTTTAGTATTTAACATAGTATTTTTTGGAAACAGAACTGGCAAAAAACCTGATTAGAAAATATGTATATGTTTTACAAAGGCCTAAGTATTCTGTAATTGTTGAAATGTTTTGTATTTATACTTTATTACTGCTGTTATAGACTAAAGTTGAGTGATTTAACATTGTGGAGAACTTCTTACAGCATTCAATGGTTCAAGTATATACCACAGTATTATCCTTGGATTCAGAGATGGAAGGAAGCTGGAATAAAGAACTCTTTTTATGCTTAACAAATGGCCTAAGTATTCTGTACTTTTCCAAAAGAAAATAAAATGAGGAAACATGTATTTTTCAAACTGGACAGAAATTTAAATTACTTTTAGGATGCCCATTAAATCACTGGGAAATTGATTGGGATTAATTCATCTACTGATCAAAAGAAAAAAAAAAGTGAAGGCTAAGGGAAATTGAGCAACCTTACATTCTCTAAAATGTGCCCTGTGTGTAATGATTTTGACTAAACTCTGATCATACAGGACTTATTCTCTGAAAGTTACTGTAATAAGATAATTTGTTTTCCCCTCATCTATGGAAGAAAATAGAAGTGGCGTACAGTCTTGAAATTTCATTTGGCTGAGAAAATGCTATGGAGGCAATAAAAGCATGTAGTAATAATCACTTTCTTTTCCCTTAAAGGACTTTCATGGAATCTCGGGATATGATCTGTTCTGATGTGTTTCAGTTTAAACTATGAAGACGGGAAATCAAAGTGTAGAAACAGATTTTATACTTTCTGGTCTTTTCCAATATGGTCAAATGGACAATTTCCTCTTTGTTGCCATTGTAACCCTCTTTTCAGTGGCTCTGATGGGGAATATCATACTGGTCCTTCTCATTCAGTTGGACATCAGACTCCACACTCCAATGTACTTCCTACTCAGTCAGCTCTCCTTTATTGACATAATGTACATCTCCACCACCGTGCCCAAGATGACCACTGACTTCCTGACAAAGAGTAAGACCATTACATTTTTAGGTTGTGAAATTCAAGCATTTGTATTCTTGGCACTTGGTGGAACTGAAGCCCTTCTCCTTGGTTTCATGTCCTATGATCGATATGTAGCCATCTGTCACCCTTTACACTATCCTGTACTTATGAGCAAGAATATCTGTTGGTTCATGGTCACATGCTCATGGGGCAGTAGTTCTATCAATGCTTTAGTGCATACGTTGTATGCTTTTCAACTTCCATTTTGTAGGTCTCGAATTGTTAACCACTTTTTCTGTGAAGTTCCATCTCTGTTACCACTGGTGTGTCAGGATACTTCCCAGTATGAGCATACAGTCCTCCTAAGTGGGCTTATCATTCTGCTGCTACCATTCATGGCCATTCTAGCTTCCTATGCCCGTGTACTTACTGTGGTGTTCCAGGTGAGCTCAGGTAAAGGACAGACAAAAGCTATCTCCACTTGTTCCTCTCACCTAATTGTGGCAAGCCTATTTTATATGACTACCCTCTCCACCTATGCAAGGCCACACTCCTTGCATTCTCCAGAACAGGATAAGGCAGTGGCAGTGTTTTACACCATCATCACACCTCTTCTGAATCCATTCATCTACAGCCTGAGAAATAAAGAGGTTACTGGTGCCCTGAAAAGACTGTTGGCATCATTGATATTTGTACAGGAAATGTCACTTTAGGAACGCCTTATTGATTGAGATTGACCAATATAGATCACTTTACCTAGAATACTGTTTGGAATATGTTAATCTAAAGGATATTTATGCAATAAATTGATAAATATATTGATTCTTGCTCATTTCAGGATGGCTTAATCATAGTTATTGAAGCTACATGCTTTCCCAAATTGAAACCTCGAAAAAATGGTGTTATTGTCAACAGTATTTGGCTTCTGGGAATACATTTCAACTGTTAACTCAATGTTTGCATCTCGAAACATGTATTTTGTAATGTCCTCCTTAATGTCTGAATGTAGTGAGTAAGAGATATACTCAAGCACGTGATATTAAAAGTATAATAAGGAAACTGTAATATATGTCACTGTAAATAGTTCACTCATGTCTACATTCATTCAAAAGTGATGTGAGGTTATGTCTGTTGTGCTAGTATAGACACTGGTGATGTGGCAGTAAACAATGATAAAAACTGACAGAATGCTCTGATCTCATTAAGATTTCATTCCATTGCAGGGAGACATAATAAAATAAAATAAAACAAAACAAAATAAAATAAAACAACATAAAGTAAGATATGATAAAATAAGATAAAACAAAACAAAACAAAACAGACTTGAAAAATCTGGAGTACATCAACCAGTAGTAACTATTAGGGGAAAAAAAAAGTTAAAAATTGGTTTAGATAAAATGAGAGAGTTTTCTGGTTTTATATATAATAGTCCAATGTAGGGACAACCAAGAGAATGATAGTTGGTCAAAAATTGAACGGAAATGAGTTAATAATTCACACAGATTTCTCATTAGGAATGCTCTAGGCATAGGAGGAAGCCAATGAAAATGTCTTAAAGAGTAAACAAGCGGAGCGCCTGGGTGGCTCAGTGGGTTAAAGCCTCTGCCTTTGGCTCAGGTCATGATCTCAGGGTCCTGGGATCGAGCCCCGCATCGGGCTTTCTGCTCGGCAGAGAGCCTGCTTCCTCCTTTCTCCCTCTCTGCCTGCCTCTCTGCCTACTTGTAATCTCTGTCTATCAAAATAAATAAATAAATCTTTTAAAAAAAAAAGAGTAAACAAGCATGGCAAGTAAATGAAAATCAAAGTATAACATCAAAGCTAATGGAAAAAAGACAGAAATTGTAGAAATGAATGACGATAATGGAGGATTTAAAATGTTAGGTTGACCATGGTAAGCATTTGGGCTTTAATCCAGGAAAACTGGCAGGCTTTGGTGTGGTTCTACAGAAAACTGAAAATCACAATTGTGTTTCCATTACAGGAGCACAGTTGTTAAAAGATACTGCCTTGGATAAAAGTGGTAATGGTAGAGTAGCAAGAACTGGCCAGTCTCTGGAAATAGTGGAAAGCAGACATTTGAGACTTATGGTGAGATTATGATGTGCAGTGTGAGGTAATTAGAAAAGCAGAGAATTGAGGGGAACCTGACTGGCTCAGTCAGTAGAGCATGAAACCTCTCATCTTGGGATTGTGAATTCTAACCCCGGGTTGGGTGTAGAGATTACTTAAAAATAAAATGTTAAAAAAAAGTATAGCGGATAATCGGGCTAAGAGACTGTAATAAACAACTGGAAGTAAGAAATCATTATTATCACCATTGAGGAAAAACACAGGAACAACATTCCATCACCCACTTCCTTAGTGCTCCTTCACTATTAGCACCTCAACTATGCAGTGGTCATTATTCTGACTCCCATCAACATTAAATGGAAACCCATACTAATATAATCAAACAACAACTTCTCTGGAGCTTCCAGGTTCCTTTTTTTTTTTTCCAATGTTAACAAAAGCTATATATATATACCTTGGTAATACAAGGAATAATGTTATTGTTTTTATTGCTGAGTTGAACTCCATTGTACAAATATATTATGATTGTCTTCATAGGATCATTTGATATTTTCATCTATTATGAATAAAAATGTTATATCCCTCTCTACACAAAAATATTCTTGGGGAAACATTTACTCAATTATTTTATTATATTCCTAGGCATAAAACTGTTTGGTCGTAGGTAAGATATATGTTTAATAAAAAAATAAACAGTTGTATTAATATCAAATATTCTAATCAAAATATTGAAACTTCTTGGTGCTTAAGGGATGGGGGAAGTAATGGTTTGATGCTAAATTTAAATACATATTTTTGTGAAATACTTTAGAGACACATTTATATCAACTGTGTGTTTGCTATTAATAAATTCTATAAGAATTTTAATTTTGATCTCAACGGGAAGTCTGCAAGCTTTTTCCCATTGAGGATGATATTTGCTGTGGGTCTTTCATGGATAGATTTTATGAAGTTCAGGAATGTTCCCACTATCCCTATACTTTGAAGCGTTTTCATCAGGAACTTTGCAGCCTTCCCGTTGAGATCAGGAACACGACAAGGATGCCCACTCTCACCACTCTTGTTCAACATAGTATTAGAAGTTCTAGCAACAGCAATCAGACAACAAAGAGAAATAAAAGGTATCCAAATTGGCAAGGAAGAAGTCAAACTATCTCTCTTCGCAGATGACATCATTCTTTATATGGAAAACCCCAAAGACTCCACCTCCAAACTACTAGAACTCATACAGCAATTCAGTAATGTGGCAGGATACAAAGTCAATGTACAGAAATCAGTGGCTTTCTTATACTCTAAGAATGAAAATACAGAAAGGGAAATTAAAGAATTGATTCCATTGGCTATAGCACCAAGAACCATAAGATACCTGGGAATAAACCTAACCAAAGAGGTAAAGGACCTGTACTCGAGGAACTACAGAACACTCATGAAAGAAGCTGAAGAAGACACAAAAAGATGGAAGACTGTTCCATGCTCTTGGATTGGAAGAATAAACATTGTTAAAATGTCTATGCTGCCTAGAGAAATCTATACTTTTAATGCCATCCCGATTAAAATTCCACCGGTACTTTTCAAAGAGCTGGAGCAAATAATCCTAAAATTTGTATGGAATCAGAAGAGACCCCGAATTGCTAAGGAAATGTTGAAAAACAAAAACAAAAACAAAAACAAACAAAAAAAAAATGGAGGCATCACGTTACCCGATTTCAAGCTTTACTACAAAGCTGTGATCACCAAGACAGCGTGGTACTGGCATAAAAACAGACACATAGACCAGTGGAACAGAGTGGAGATCCCAGATATGAACCCTCAACTCTATGGTGAAATAATCTTTGACAAAAGAGGAAAAACATTCAATGGAAAAAAGACAGTCTCTTCAATAAATGGTGCTGGGAAAACTGGACAGCTATATGTAGAAGAATGAAACTCGACCATTCTCTTACACCGTACACAAAGGTAAACTTGAAATGGATAAAAGACCTCAACGTGAGACAGGAATCTATCAGAATCCTAGAGGAGAACATAGGCAGTAACCTCTTCGATATCAGCCACAGCAACTTCTTTCAAGATATGGCTCCAAAGGCAAAGGAAACAAAAGCGAAAATGAACTTTTGGGACTTCATCAAGATCAAAAGCTTCTGCACAGCAAAGGAAACAGTCAACAAAACAAAGAGGCAACCCACGGAATGGGAGAAGATATTTGCAAATGACAGTACAGACAAAAGATTGATATCCAGGATCTATAAAGAACTCCTCAAACTCAACACACCCAAAACAGATAATCATATCACCAAATGGGCAGAAGATATGAACTGACACTTCTCCAATGACGACATACAAATGGCTATCAGACACATGAAAAAAGGTTCATCATCACTAGCCATCAGGGAGATTCAAATTAAAACCACATTGAGATATCACCTCACACCAGTTATAATGGCCAAAATTATCAATCTGGAAACAACGTGTGCTGGAGAGGATGTGGAGAACGGGGAACCCTCTCACACTGTTGGTGGAATGCAAGTTGGTGCAGCCACTTTGGGGAACAGTGTGGAGATTCCTCAAGAAATTAAGAATAGAGCTTCCCCATGACCCTGCAATTGCACTGCTGGGTATTTACCCCAAAGATACAGATGTAGTGAAAAGAAGAGCCATCTGTACCCCAATGTTTATAGAAGCAATGGCCACGGTTGCCTAACTGTGGAAAGAACCAAGATGCCCTTCAACGGACGAATGGATAGGGAAGATGTGGTACATATACACGATGTAGTATCATGCCTCCATCAGAAAGGATGAATCCCCAACATTTGTAGCAACATGGACGGGACTGGAAGAGATTATGCTGAGGGAAATAAGTCAAGCAGAGAGAGTCAAGTATCATATGGTTTCACTTATTTGTGGAGCATAACAAAGAATATGGAGGACATGGGGATATAGAGAGGAGCAGGGAGTTGAGGGAAATTGGAAGGGAATATGAATCATGAGAGACTATGGACTTTGATAAACAACCTGTGTGTTTTGAAGAGTCGGGGGTGGGAGGTTGGGGAACCAGGTGGTGGGTAATAGGGAGGGCACGTATTGCATGGCGCACTGGGTGTGTTGCAAAAACAATGAATACTGTTACGCTGAAAATAAATAAATAAGAAGTTCCAAAAAAAGTAAAAAATGAAAACAAATAAAGAAAGAATATAACAAAGATACATATCCATCCAGATAGATAGATAGATACATATTAGAATGGTGGCTAGAAGAGGGTCACCCACTTAATTTGGGGAATATTTTGGTTTCTTAGAAGAAACTACTTTCCCAAATTTTAAAGAATGAATAACATATATGTGGGTAAAAACAATGAAGGGATGGACTATGCCTATAAAGATGAAAAAAAATTAATTTCTAAATAAGGAATTGATAAAGTAACTTGTTTGGGAGAATAAAGAAAAAGAAAGTGGAGAGTATTTGCTCAGGCTGGAGGCTAAAACAAGCCTGGAGCTTCTATCTATTAGAAGAAGCTATACTCCAATTTTTTAGAAGAACAAACTCTGTCTGTATATAAAAAAATAAAGTTAGATTTAATGAAGGATACAATATGACTATAATAATGAAGGTTAAAAAAAGATTATTATTTCCTTTATGTAAAGTATTGTTAAGATAAACTAGTTAAACGTTAAAAGAGGAATGGATAAAAGTTAAAAAAAAATAGCAGTAGAAAACAAAATAAAAAAAAAATTAACTAACCGCAAGACTCAAGAATCATGGGGCAAAAGCCATGAATTCCATGCTTTGCTTTCGCCTCATCTGGAAATCTGCTGTTCTCCTTTGCAACTGCCCCTCAGAACAATGTACTCCTTAAAAATATAACTCATGGGACATTTTAATAGTACCAAGCACATTTAGTTATAGCCTTAAAAAAAACACATACTGGCAATAGGCCTCTGGGGGAGAGGATGATACACGGCCTTGAAACTGAACAGCTGAAGTTGCCCAGCTTGCTCAGGGCAAAACGCTGCCTGCTTCATGGAAGCCAAGAAGCTGGGAATTCCTGGCTCGCTCAGGGCAGAGTGCTGCCTGCTTCATTTTCTTGTTATATCCCCCCCCACACACACACACACTGGAGAGCACCTGTGGCTCCTTAGATAAGTCATTTGAATGTGATTTTTCAACTATAAACTTTATACTGCTTGTACAGACATTTTGCCCTCCTTCTTGTTTATCTACAAGGCATGTGACTAATGTTTGGCCTTCTTCAGCTCTTCTGTTGGTTACTGTTTCTATCTAATAAAAGCGAGACTGAGGAGTTGTTTGGGGCAACAGTCTTCTCTACTCTTGTCCCCTCCCTTTCTCTTGCAGCTGACTTGTTTGTGCCTCATTCTTCTCCCCTTTGCAGACTGGAAGTGGCACTCCCTAGTAAGTGAACTTGGTCTTGGCTGGATTTCTTGTTGATCTTCTGGGGGAGGGGCCTGTTGAAATGATTCACAAGTGTCATTGCCAGAGGCAGAATTTTACCACCCTTACCAGGTGCCAGACTAAGTAATTAAATCAGGTTTGCTTTCAGGAACTTTTGTTCCCTGAACTCTTTCCATAGAATTCTAGAGGACAGGAATGAAAATGGCAGCCTCCCAATCACCGGCCCAGAGGATCCAAGAGTTCGGGGTCCCACTCCTCAGTGCACCCTCAGAGAAAAGCGCTCAATCACTCCCGTCTCCCTGGCCTCCTTCTGTGCTCCAAGCTCACCCAGACTTTTACAGGTAATCCAGAATTGAGAGTTCACTCCTCAGCTCTCTCTCAGTAGCCAGCTTACGTGCTCTAATACCTGTGAACTCTGCAACACTCAGACACCCCCGATCCTTCTGTGACCCTGCGGGACCTGGGGCCACGCTGACCCCGCGTGGGCTTCACCCCAGTTTAGCCTCTGGAGCAATGTCCCTCAATGGGGCAGACTTGTAAAAGTCCTGATTTTGTGATCCTTTCTTCGGCAGCTTGTCGGAAGATGGCCCCTCCCCACACGGTCTAACTTCCTGTCACTTTGGAATCACTTCTCCACCAGTCCTACCTTTCAGAAGGACATTGATTTTCTGTTTCTAGAATTGTTGCTCTTCATTTCTTCAATCTCCTTTTGGATTTGTAGGTGATCGCAATGGTTTGATAAGCTATCTAGATGATCTCCTGCTACCTGATGTCATCTCAGCCTGCTACTTCTCTGCCATCTTGACTCCAAAAAAAGTGTTTTTAATAATGATATATACTTAAATATTTTTTGACAATGGATCAATGTCATATATATTTATAGAAATGCCCATAATTATATGTTGAGTCCTCTTATATTATTCTTCTCATTCTCATATGTGTTCTAAATCTCAAAGTTTGTGTTTCAGTGTTTTTTTTGGTAGATTTTCATCAAATTATTTTTTGAAATTTTTATTAAATTTATTATATAAATTATTAGCATTTATTTTCAAGAAATTTTCTATTGTTATTTAGCACTTCATTTTAAACAACACATGACATTTATAATTTGGATTTAACAACTTCTCATACTGCTCTGAAGACATCAGATTATTATCAAAGCCATCTATGAAAAACCCACCGCAAATATCATTCTCAATGGAGAAAAACTGAAAGCTTTTCCATTAAGGTCAGGAACACGGCAGGGATGTCCATTATCACCACTGCTATTCAACATAGTATTAGAAGTCCTAGCCTCAGCAATCAGACAACAAAAAGAAATTAAAGGCATCCAAATTGGTAAAGAAGAAGTCAAACTATCACTCTTCGCAGATGATATGATACTATATGTGGAAAACCCAAAAGACTTCACTCCAAAACTGCTAGAACTTGTACAGGAATTCAGTAAAGTGTCAGGATATAAAATCAATGCACAGAAATCAGTTGCATTTCTGTACACCAACAACAAGACAGAAGAAAGAGAAATTAAGGAGTCAATCCCATTCACAATTGTACCCAAAACTATAAGATACCTAGGAATAAACCTAACCAAAGAGACTAAGAATCTATACACAGAAAATTATAAAGTACTCATGAAAGAAATTGAGGAAGACACAAAAAAATGGAAAAATGTTCCATGCTCCTGGATTGGAAGAATAAATATTGTGAAAATGTCTATGCTACCTAAAGCAATCTACACATTTAATGCAATCCCTATCAAAATACCATCCATTTTTTTCAAAGAAATGGAACAAATAATCCTAAAATTTATATGGAACCAGAAAAGACCTCGAATAGCCAAAGGAATATTGAAGATTTTTGTAAAGGGAGCTTTTATTTATGCCAATCATTTTTAAGTCCGTTTGTGTGGGTGTGTCTGTCTTTCATATAAACACTTCTTAGTTTTGGTCTTAGAAATGCCTGAGAGACTGAGGTACATCAATTCTTTTTTTTTTTTCCTTAACATATAATGTATATTTGTTTCAGGGGTACAGAATTGTGATTCATCAGTCTTACATAATTCAAAGCACTCACTATAGCACATACTCACCCCAATGTCCATCACTTAGCAACCCCAACCCCCCCTCCAGCAGCCCTCAGTTTGTTTCCTGAGATTAATAGTCTCTTATAGTTTGTCTCCCTCTCTGCTTTCATCTTGTTTCATTTTTTCCCTCTCAGTGATATTGTATGATAATTGCTTTTCTCGGATTTACTTATTTCATTTAGCATAATACCATCTCATTCCATCCACCTCACTGCAAATGGCAAGATTTTTTTAATGGATGCATAGTATTCCATTGCAATATATACCACATCTTTATCCACTCATCTGTTGATGGACATCTAGGTTCTTATCATAATTTTTATATTGTGGAGAGTGCTGTGATAAACATTTGGGGGCACATGCCCTTTTGGATCACTACATTTGTATCTGTAGGGTCAATATCCAGTAGTGCAATGGCTGGGTCATGGGGTAGCTCTATTTTCAACTTTTGGGGGACCATCCATACTGTTTTCCAGAGCGGCTGCACCAACTTGCATTACCACCAACAATGTGGGAAGCTACCCTTTTCTTGCATCCTCGCCAACACTAGTCATTTCCTGACTGGTTAATTTCAGCCATTCTGACTGGTGTGAAGTGGTAACTAATGGTACTTTTGATTTGTATTTCCCTGATGTCGGGTGAGGTTGAGCATTTATTCACGTGTCTATTGACTATTTGCATGTCTTCATTGAAGAAATGTCTGTTCATGTCTTCTGCCTATTTCTTGATTGGATTATTTGTTATTTGGGTGTTGAGTTTGAAGAGTTCTTTATTGATTTTGGAAACTAGCCCTTTATCTGATATGTCATTTGCAAATATCTTCTCCCATTCTGTCTGTTGTCTTTTGGTTTTATTGACTGTTTTAATTGCTGTGCCAAAGTGTTTGTTCTTGATGAAATCCCAATAGTTCATTTTTACCCTTGCATCCCTTGCCACTGGCAATATTTCTAGGAAGAAGTTGCTGTGGCTGAGGTAGAAGATGTTGCTACCTGTGTTCTCCTCAAGGATTTTGACAGACTCCTGTCTCACATTGAGGTCTTTCATGCATTTTGAGTCTATTTTAATGTGTGGTGTAAGGAAATGGTCCATTTCCACTCTTCTGTATGTGGATGTCCAATTTTCCCAACATTTGTTGAATAGACTGTCTTTTATCCATTGGACATTCTTTCCTGCTTTGTCAAAGATTAGTTGACCATAGAGTTGAGGGGCCATTTCTGGGCTGTCTGTTCTTTTCCTTTGATATGTGTGTCTGTTTTTGTGCCAGTACTATAGTGTCTTGATGACTATAGCTTTGTAATGGAGCTTGAAGTCTAGAATTGTGTGGTGCCAATTTTGGTTTTCTTTTTCAACATCTCTCTGGCTATTGGAGTATTTTCTGGTTCCATATAAATTTTGGGATTTTAGTTTTTCTGTTTCTTTGAAAAAAAATTATGATACTGTGATAGGGATTGCATTAAATGTGTAGATTGCAGTAGGTAGCATAGACATTTTCACAATATTTTTTTCTTCCAATTCATGAGCATGGAAATTTTTCTATTTCTTTGTGTCGTCCTCAATTTCTTTCTTCAGTATTCTGTAGTTTTCTGAGTATAGATTCCTTGCCTCTTTGGTTAGATTTATTCCTAGGTATCTTATGGTTTTGGGCCCAATTGTAAATGGGATTGACTCCTTAAGTTCTTTTTCTTTTGTCTTCCTGTTGGTGTATAGAAATGCAACTAATTTTTGTTCATTGATTTTATATCCTGACACATTGCTGAATTTTGTATGAGTTCTAGGAGTTTGGGAATGGAGTCTTTTGGGTTTTCCACATAAAAATCATATCATCTGCAAAGAGTGACAGTTTGATTTCTCCTTAGCCAATTCAGATATCTTTTATTTCTTTTTGTCGTCTGCTGAAGCTAGGGCTTCTAGTACTATAATAAATAGCATTGGTGATAGAGGACAGCCCTGCCATATTCCTGACCTTATGGGAAAAGCTCTCAGGTTTTCCTCCATTTTGGATGATATTCGCTGTGGGTTTTTCATAGATGGCTTTTATGATATTGACATATGTACCCTATATCCCTACACCGTGAAGAGTTTTGATTGAAAAAGTATGCTGTACTTTGTCAAATGCTTTTTCAGCATCTATTGAGAGGATCATATAGTTCTTGTTCTTTCTTTTATTAATGCATTGTATCACATTGATTGATTTGCAGATGTTGAACCAACCTTGCAGCACAGGAATGAATCTCACTGCATCATGGTGAATAATACTTTAATTGTACTGTTGTATTCTATTGGCTAGTATTTTGGTGAGAATTTTCACATCTGTGTTCATGAAGGATATTGGTCTATAATTCTCTTTCTTGATGGGGTCTTTGGTTTTGGGATCAAGGTAATTCTGGCCTCATAAAATGAGTTTGGAAATTTTCCTTCCATTTTAATTTTTTTGGAACAGTTTCAGGGGAATAGGTATTAATTTTTCTTTAAATGTTTGGTAGAATTTCCCTGTGAAACCATGTGGCCCTGGGCTCTTGTTTATTGGGAGATTTTTGATGACTATTTCAATCTCCTTACTGGTTAAGGGTCTGTCCAGGTTTTCTATTTCTTCCTGGTTCAGTTTTGGTAGTTTATATGTCTCTAAGAATGCATCAATTTATTCCAGATTGTCACATCTGCTGACCTATAATTGCTCATGATATATTCTTATAATTGTATTTCTTTGCTGTTGGTTTTGATCTCTCTTTTTTCATTCCTGATTTTATTTATTTGGGCCCTTTCTCTCTCTCTCTCTCTTTGTAAGTGTGTCCCGGGGTTTATCAATCTTATTAATTATTACAAAGAATCCGTTCCTAGTTTCGTCAATTTGATCTATTGTTCTTCTGTTTCCTATTTCATTGATTACTACTCTGATCTTTATTATTTCTCTTGTACTGCTGAGTTCAGGCTTTGTTTGTTGTTATTTCTCAAGCTCCTTCAAGTGTAGGGTTAGGTTGTGTACTTGAGACCTTTCTTGTTTCCTGAGAAAGGCATGCATCTCTATATTCTTTCATCTCAGCACCACTTTGCTGTGTCCTAAAGATGTTTTAGCAGGGGGTACCTGGGTGGCTCAGTGGCTTAAGCCTCTGCCTTTGGCTCAGGTCATGATCTCAGGGTCCTGGGATCGAGTCCCACATCAGGCTCTCTGCTCAGTGGCGAGCCTGTATCCCTCCCTCTCTCTCTCTCTCTGCCTTCTTCTCTGTCTACTTGTGATCTCTCTCTGTCAAATAAATAAATAAATAAATAAATAAATAAATAAATAAATAACTTTTTCAGTGGATTAAGCTGCTGCCTTCGGCTCTCATCATGATCTCAGGGTCCTGGGATCAAGCCCTGCATTGGGCTCTCTGCTCTGCAGGGAGCCTGCTTCCTCCTCTCTCTCTCTGCCTGCCTCTCTGCCTACTTGTGATCTCTCTCTCTCTGTAAAATAAATAAATAAAATCTTTAACAAAAGATGTTTGAGCAGTTTTGCTTTCATTTTCACTTATATCCATGAATTCATCAATTCTTCTTTAATTTCCTAGTGGATGCCTTCATTCTTTAGTAGGAAGCACTTTAGTCTCCATGTATTTGAGTTCTGTCCAACTTTCCTCTTGTGACTGAGTTCAAGCTTAAGAGCATTGTGGTCTGAAAATATGTAGGGAATGATCCCAATCTTTTGGTACTGGCTGAGGCCTAATTTGTGACCCTCGATGTGATCTATCCTGGAGAGTGTTCCATGTACACTAGAGAAGAATGTGTACTCTGTTGCTTTGGGATGGAATGTTCTGAGTATATCTGTGATGTCCATCTGGTCCAGTGTGACATTTAAAGCTTTATTTTCTATGTTGATCTTCTGCTTGGAAGATCTATCCATTTCAGTGTAGGGGGTGTTAATTTCCCCTACTATTATTGTATTATTGTTGATGTATTTCTTTGATTTTGCTATTAATTGGTTTATACAGTTGGCTGCTCCCATATGAGGGGCATAGATATTTAAAATAGTTAGAGCCTCCAGTTGGACAGACCCTTTGAGTATGATATAGTGTCCTTCCTCATCTCCTATTATAGCATTAGGCTTAAAATCTAATTCATCTGATATTAGGAATTCCACTCTAGCTTTCTTTTGATGTCCATTAGCGTGGTAAATTTTCTTCCATTCCCTCACTTTAAATCTGGATGTGTCTTTGGGTATAAAATGTGTTTAAATGAGTTTCCTGTAAATAGCATATTGACTTTTTTTTAAGATTTTATTTATTTATTTGACAGAGAGAGATCACAAGTAGATAGAGAGGCAGGCACAGAGAGAGAGAGAGGGAAGCAGGCTCCCTGCTGAGCAGAGAGCCTGATGCGGGACTCAATCCCAGGGCCCCGAGATCATGACCTGAGCCGAAGGCAGCAGCTTAACCCACTGAGCCACCCAGGCGCCCTTGACTTTTTTTTTTTTTTTAATCCATTCTGATACCCTGTGTCTTTTGATGGAGCATTTTGTCCATTTACATTCAGGGTGACTATTGAAAGATATGAGTTTAGTACCATTGTACTGCCTGTAAGGTGACTGTTACAGTATATTGTTTCTGTTCCTTTCTGGCTATTACTTTAAGGGTCTCTCTTTGCTTAGAGGACCCCTTTCAATATTTCCTGTAGGGCTGATTTGGTGTTTGTAAATTCTTTTAATTTTTGTTTGTCTTGGAAGCTTTTTATCTCTCCTTCTATTTTCAGTGACAGCCTACCTGTTGTATTCTTGGCTGCATTTTTTTTTTTTCATTTAGTTCTCTGAATATATCATGCCAGTTCCTTCAGTCCTGCCGTGTCTCTGTGGATAAGTCTGCTGACAATCTAATATTTCTACCATTGTATGTTACAGACTTCTTGTCCTGAGTTGCTTTCATGATCATTTCTTTGTCATTAAGACTTGTAAGTTTTACTATTAGATGATGGGTTGTGTACCTATTTTTATTGATTTTTGAGCGGGGTTCTCTGTGCCTCCTGTATTTTGATGCTTGTTCCCTCTGCCATATAAGGGTGATTCTCTACTATAATTCACTCCAATATACCTTCTGCCCCTCTCTCTCTTCTTCTACTGGAATCCCAATTATTCTAATATTGTTTTGTCTTATAATATTACATATCTCTTGAATTCTCCCTTCATTGTCCAGTAGTTGTTTGTTTCCCTTTTGCTCAGCTTCTTTACTCTCCATCATTTGGTCTTCTATGTCACCAATTCTCTCTTTGGCCTCATTTTTCTTAGCAGTAAGAACCTCCGTTGTTTTTTTTTTTTTTAATTGCAATTCATTAATTGCTTTTTTTAAAATTTCAAGTTCATTAGATTTTAATTCTCTTATTTCTCCATAAAGGAATCTCATTTCTCAAGAAAGTGTTTCTCTATCATCTTCGACGCCTTTTCCAAGCTCAACTAGCACCACAAAAATCATTGTTCTGAACTCTAGTTGTGACATATTACAAATGTCCATATTGATTAGCTCCCTAACCGTGGGTACTGCTTCTTATTCTTTGTTGTGTGTGATGAGTTTTTCTGCTGTATCATTTTATCTAAATAAGAATTTATGAATGGGAGAATAAAATAATAAAAGCGAAAAGACCCTAGAAAATGTATGCCAAACAAATCAGAAGAGATCAAATGCAGGGGGGAGAAAAAGGGGGGAAAATAAATTATATACATAAGACTAGTGGGGCTTCCTGGGTGGCTCAGTGGGTTAAAGGCTCTTCCTTCAGCTCAGGTCATGATCCCAGGGTCCTGGGATCGAGCCCCGCATCGGGCTCTCTGCTCAGGAGGGAGCCTGCTTCCTCCTCTCTCTCTGCCTGCCCCCCTGCCTACTTGAGATCACTGTATGTCAAATAAATAAATAAAATATTTAAAAAAATAAGTCTGGTGAATAGCAGAGAGCCACCCACTTGATTCTGGGTGTATTTTGGTCTATTAGAAGAAACTACCTCCCAAAACTTTAAGGAAAGAAAAAATATATATATAAACAAAATTAAGTGTAAGCACAATGCAGGGTTGAAATATGACTGTACAGATGAAAATTAAAAAAATTATAAAAATAGAATTGATAAGATAATTTGGTTGGAAAAAGAAAGAAAAAAAAAAACAGGAGAGAAATGTGGTCAGGCTGGAGACTAGAAAAAGCCATGTGCTAGACTTAGGGTATATTTTGGTCTATTAAAAGAAAACGTATCCCAAATACTTTGGGGAAAAAAAGCCCTAAATGTATCCAAAAGAAAAGTTAAATATAATGTAGGATAAAAAGACTATAATCATGAAGGTTTAAGAAAGTTTTTAAGAAAGATTTATTAACGTAAAGTAGTTAAAAAGCATCAAAAGAGGCAAGAGGAAAAGTTAAAAATAGAATAAGAAAAAAAATAAAATTAATTAATTTAATAAATTAAACTTTGCAAGACTAAATAATCATGGGGAAAAAGCCATGAATTACATGAATTGATTTCCCCTAACTCTAAAGTTCCACTATTCTCTTCCATCAGTGAGCTTGGTCCTGAATGATCATCTAGGGGAGGGTCCTGTTGCAGTGAGTCTCAAATGTCTTTGCCCAAGGCAGAATTGCACTGCCCTTTCCAGGGGCCTGGATAAGAGATCTGCTCAGGTTTGCTCTCAGGATCCTTTGTTCCCTGAATGCTCTCTGTAGAGCTCTGGAGCACAAGGATGAAAACGACAGCCTCCCAATATCCAGCCCAGAGGAGCTGAGACCTAGGGTCCCACTCCTCAATATGCCCTTGGAGATAAGCAATCACTCCTCCTCTGGACACAATCTGAACTCATCCAGCCAGTGACCCATTGTTTTTGTCTCTGGGGCACATCCCCATTTGGAATCTCCAAACTCAGCATATTCCTGCTGTGCTGCTCCTCCCAGGGAAGAAAGATGAGTTTCCCCAGATCTCCCACTTGTGGGGTCCTTGCTCGAAAAGCAGTGGCCCATCTACACCATGGATCAAGGTTTAGAGTAACCCTAAGCTGAGAGCTCACTCCTCAGCTCTGTCTCTGTAGAGGGCTTCTCTTCTGTGATACCTGGGAGCTCTGTTACAGTCAGACACCCCCGCTCTTTCCATGACCCCACAGGACCTGAGACCACACTGTTCCTTCGAGGTGTCCACCCCCGCTTAGCCTCTGGAGCAATGTACCTCAGTGGAGCAGAGATCTAAATGTTCCGATTTTGTGCTCCACTGCTCCGCCACTTGCCACAAGCCAGCTCATCTCCATAGCTTTGGATTCACTTCTCTTCACATCCTACCTTTCAGAAAACACTTTAAGAAAGTGTACGATTTTCTTTTCCTAGATTTGCTGCTCTTCTTCTCTTCTATTTCCTGTTGAGTTTGTAGGTGTTCGGAATGGTTTGCTATCTAGCTGAATACCTGCGACCTGATGGCATTTCAGTCTGCTACTCCTCTGCCATCTTGCCTCTCCCCAACTGAAGCTAATATTTCATTTCAATTTGCTTCAATTAAAAAAATGAGCCTGAATATATCTATGGTTTGTCTGAGAGTCATGGAGACCCAAATGCAATCCAGCTGGAATTAGCCTCAATCAGCCAGTCTAGGAGCCACAGGTAACACTGTTCCCTTGGGGACACCCTGGCTTCACTTTTGTGCCAATTTTCCTTCCTGTTCTTTCTTTGATGATCTCAGTTTCAGCTTCCTATGATAGCTTTTTCTGGTATGTCCCTTTGGTTGGTCTCCAGTCCTAGACCACATGCTCCTCTTCTCTTCTCATAGGGAAGTCCAACTATCCCCCTGCAATAGAGAACAACTATCTGCTCCTTATTCTTCTCTCCCCTGAGCACGTTAGCCTGTGTATCTGGTTTGTGAGGAGATAACTCTATCTGAGCTCACTCTTTCAAGGAGTAATTAATGGGACCTTCCTCTATGCCAGTTGAGAAAAAATAACATAATGTTCCTAAACACATTTTTTTTATTTTTTTCTTTTTATTTTTCTCTATTTCAGAGGAAGAATTTAATGATGCATCAGTTGCCTAGAATAGCCAGTGCTCATTCTATCAAGTGCCCTCCTTAATGTCCATCCCTATTTACCCCAACCACTCACCAGGCCCCATCCAGAAACCCTGTTTGTTCCCTAGTTAGGAGTCTCTTATGGTTTGTCTCCCTCCCTGTTTTCATCTTATTTTTATTCTATCCCTTCCCCTATTGTCATTGGTTTTGTTTCTTAAATTCCACCTATGAGTGAAATCACATAGCACTTGTTTTTGCCTATTTATTTCTCTTACCATAATACTATCTAGGTACATCCACATCACTGTAAATGGTGAGATTTCATTCTTTTTATGCTATGTAATATTCCATTGTATGTATAGAGCATACCTTCCTTAATCAGACTCTAAAGAGTTCTGATTTTTCACTCCACTTCTGATAATACTTTGCGGTAGATTCTTCAATCAGACTCTCTCCCTTCCACTGTATCTTCAGCTATATCAGACCCAAATCAAGTTTCCACAACTCCTACCTTCCAAATATTGGTCACTTTTCTACTTTCAGCTTTTTGACATTTATTTTCTGACATCTGTGATGGATTTCTTGGGAGTTCAGATGATGTTAACTGTATTTGAGGAAAGAAACAAGCTCAACACCTCCCCCCAGAACATTATGACTGGATGCTGCACACTAAGGCTGTGAATCTTAGGCTAGATTTTGTTGTCCCCTTCTAGGAGAGCAGAATGTCATTTTAGCAAGCAGATAATTACTTGTGACACAGATTCATCCTTTCTAGGTTTAGGTTTATTGTGGAAAGATGTGTGAAACATGATGCCTACCATTTCCTCCACTTATATTTAAGCTTTGACAAATGAGTTGAGTGTAGCATTTGCTCCAGTGCCATGTGGTCTGACTTACCCCACAACTGTGGCCTTTCATGGGGTCTAATGGCCCCATGTCTTCATTTACATTGGTGTTAGTGTTTTAGTCGAAGGTGGCACTGAGTGACACATTTAGCTTTGTACTGGCTAAGTCTTTCAGCCTCTCCATGATCTTCACTATAAATACAATCCAAATATGAATTTTTCATCTTAAAGGAAAGTGTACCTGTTTTCCTTAAAAACCTGGTTTCCAGGCAATGATGTCATAAGGGTCATTAAGAAAGCCATCAGTCATTAGCCAGCCAAACTGCGTGGTGATTGGCCACCCAGATGAGACCAAACTGACAGTGCCCTGGGGATAGGATAAGGCATTGTGCTGACATCATAAGAAGGCATTGTGATGTCTGGGACTGTTACAATTATCTGCTTGCCAAACACTTCAGGAGCCTAGGCCACACTGGAGAGAGAGATAGCACTGTAGCCACAACTTTTCCTGCTATTCCTAACATTCTCTGCCCTGCTCTCTTCCCCACTCATGGCAAGCACCCTGCCCATTCCTCCTTCCCTGAACCTTCCACCAACCCTCTGCATACCACCTTCATATTTGTGTTCACTTTTGTGACCCTATGTGCTCCTGAGAGTCCTCAAGCCAGTATCCAGTGACTCCTGGACCCATTCCCCCATGTGTGGATGACTCAGGTGCTTAGGATTACTTTCCATTTGGTACAGGTGAGTGGGACACTGGAAATCAGAGTAGTGTAGGTTCCTAGCCAGATGGATCCCCAAATTTTGGGATCAAAATCTGGATTCAGTACAGGAAAGCTGATTCCATGTCCTGAGGGATGACTGGGCCTACTATTCTGAGCCCTACAACCTGGGCCAGCACAGGGAAATGAGTGCCCTAAGCATCCAGCCATCCCTGATGTTCACAATGTCTTCAGATAACAGAAGGAGAGGACTTAAAAAAAAAAAGATTTTATTTCGTTGACAGAGATCACAAGTAGCCAGAGAGGCAGGCAAAGCAATAAGGAACAGACTTCCTGCCGAGCAGAGTGCCCAATGCAGGGCTTAATCCAGGACCCTGAGACCATGACCTGAGCTGAAGGCAAAGACTTAACCCACTGGGCCACCCAGGTGCCCCAGGAAGATGGGACATTTTATGAACCCAGGACTGGGAGAAGGAATCACCATATCCCTAGACATAGGGTGAGTCCTTGGAACCTAGGTCCTCAGACCACAAATAGTCTGACCCAGTTCAGTAGTGGACAAAATAATTCCCCAGACTCCTGTCCAAGCAGGAGCCTACAGACCACATTCACTTCAACACAGTATAACACAGGCAAATTCAGGCCCCAGAACAATACACCAACCAGGAACTCAGAGACTGGGAGCTTTCTGAATGCATTTGACCCTGGGAAAATGAGACACACAGCCATTGTTTAGACAAGGAGTCCTCATAACACACCTTGCCTAATCTGTGCAGCACAAAGCAAGTAAGTACAGAGAACACCAAGCTTGCCAAGTGCCAAGAAACCATATATACTGAATCCCAGGTCAGTATTGGGAAAATTGATTCACCTGAACAGCAACATCACAATGTGGCCTTAGATTGGAGACCAAGAAAGTGCCTTGGGCCAATCCAAGTTGACAATTAATGAGCTGGCTCACCATGTGTGAATTGACCTAGAGACCAAAATATCATGTCTCTACTAGGCCAAACAGCAACTTGGATAGCAGGTTCACTATGTACCCCTGCACCTGGACACCAACAAGACCACTCTGTGCTAGGCCAAGAGGGCACAGGTACAGAAGGCTGACAATTTGTCCTTTAACAACCAAAACAACTCATCTCTACACTAGGCTATACAGGCATGAGGAGAGTGAGAACATTATGTGACTTTGACCTGGAATCTAACAAGTCATCTCTACCCTGGGCCAAGCAGGTGCCTTTGGAAAATGGGCTCACCATTCACCCATCAAGCTGGAGACCACCAAGGCAGCTCACCATTAGGCCAAGCAGGCACATGGACAGCTGGCTTACCATGTGCCTGTGGAACTAGAAACCGAGAACAGATATCTTGCCTAGGACAAACACCTGCACCAAGTTCTCAGAATGTTGCAACTCTGTTTACTACTAGGCAAAACAGGCACCTTGACAGTATTTTCACTGTGTTCCCTTGTACCTGGAGACCAATAACAATGCTCTGCACTAGGCCAATCAGGCATCTGTAAAACAGGTGCACAATGTGTCTTTAGATATGACAACCAACAACTGAGCTCTATGCCAGGCCAAGCATTCATCTTGAATGTGGGATCATCATATACTTTTGGACGTGGAGAGGAATAATTGAGCTGTCTGATATGCCAAGCAGGCACCAGGATAGAGAGAGAATTAAATCCTCAAAATGATTTATAAGCTATTTCCTTTTGCATCTGTGTGTGGTTGACTGACATTTTTATCAACTTAGTCTGGGGCGAAATTTGGAGAAATTTTTAATGCACATTCAGATTAACATATGCATTGGTGAAATTGTTGCTTCACATGTGTAACATTGCATGAGAATTTTCACCAATGAAGATATCGCTCTTTTTGTGTTTTTTGTTTGTTTTCTCAATTTCCAAAAAAAAAAAAAAAAAAATGAACCATATCTTTCTTTTGTGCCATTAGCCAAGAGTAGTCATATAAATACCATGGAAATAAAACAACACTGAAACAGTAGACATCCCTACAAGATGTTTATTAAGATCTGGCATTTTTTCTCTATGCAATATAAGGTGTCTGGAAAGAGTGTTATATCATCCTGCTGACAGTGACTAGAACTCCATGAGAGTCCATGAGAGTAAGTCAGCCCTCCCCAGTGTGACCTGGACAGTGTGTTCCTCCCCATTATTATTCTAGGTACCATCCATGTAGCAGAACAGTAATGCTTCCTGATTATGGGCTTGCCTAAGATATTCTCATTCCCACTAACCTTTGGAAGCAAAGTTACTCCCTTGTCAGCATAGGCAATCATCTTATCATGCCTCTCTTGCAGCATATGAAGGCCTACTCAGGGCACACACCATTCCCTCCCAGAATAATTCTGGGTGTTTCCCTAGACTAAAAGGACTAAACTCCCAATGACAATGTCTGGTGTGCAACAGGCACTCAAAGCTGAGTGACAAGAAGACATACATTAAAAAACCAGTACTTCTTCTGTAAAGGGCTACAGAAAAGCCTCCACTTTTAATCTTTGTCCCAGCTTTGAGGTTCCTCAAAGGACTGAACCAGTATGTCAGCATCTGGATCCTCATCCTATGCCTTACATCCCACACCATAGCAAATTCTTGACAATAGGGAACACAATTAATGCTTAGGAAAGAGTGAGCATACTCTTACATTGCTGACTTCATAAGCCCACCTGTGAAAGCAGACCAAGGATTGATTTTCAGTTCAGAATAAACTTTTCCAGGGAGTCCAGGCTCCTTCTGTTTCCTTGCTCAGACTGACAGACTCTCCAGCAGCAGCTCTCTGGTCTCCCTCTTTTACACAGTAAGAACCACTGGGCTTTCTTGATGCAAATCCTCCTTCACAATCAGCATGATTGCATATCTGAGTTTTCATCACCCCATGCCTCCCTGCTCAGCAGATGCCTGCTCCCACAGGGACTCAGCCCTGCCAGCATTGGCTAAAGATGCCCTTAACCACTTGTCAAGGACCATGTAAGGTATCAAATGGTTATTGTCATTGAAGATAAAAATCCACGAACACAGGGCAAACTATTCTGAATGAAAAGAGAACCAAGGACCTGCTTCTTTCCTTAACAAACATATGTGACTTGAAGATGGGAAAATGGATCCAACTGCTTTTATGAGAACTGTAGTTAATGATGAAAATGGATAAATGTTGTGAAAATGGATAAAACTGGTTTTATGAGAACTGTCGATAATGATGACCACAGTTAATCATATTTGATTGTACATTGTATGCTATATTGAACATTTCTATAACAAAATACCTTAATTTTCTTATTACAAGGAAATATGTAACAATGGGGAGAGATGTTAACCAGAAGTCAGTGGTGATCCTTTCATCATACATACATATATGACTCTGATACACACCTGAGAGGAATAGAATGTTGCATGTCCATATTACCTCAGTTTTTAAAAATAAATGAATATACTGGAATTGGCAAAAGGTAAAGTCTATGCCACCTGAAATAATTGATTTTACACATGGTCTTGGAGGAGAAACAGGAAAAGTGAAAGTCAAAGGAAAGAATCTGGTTCTGAAAATCAAGAAACACTCTGCAGAGGAATCTTTATCAATTACATGGTTTTGAGAACAGAAGTTTTCCAGTTTGGGAGGATAAGGTCTGGTGGGAGATGTGTATAACCACACATCTCAATCAGACACTGTAAATAATCTTTCTTCGCCTTAATGAATCATAACTATTCCTTGAGAGGCACGAAAGCAAGCCCCTTCTCCATCCTAGGCTCCCCTATCTCTTCATTTTCGTAGCTATTCGCTACAATATCTACTACTCAAGACTCATTTCAAGACTTTAATCTCTTTGTTTTTCTTCTGGTCAGTCCACAACCATCCTGTCCACTGTCTGCTTCACTTGGCTGGCATTTTAATGAAGATTGTTGTAGTTTCCAATTCCAATCCCACTTATTAGTTCCTTGTCACATCATTTTGTTGGTTTGGTTTGTGAGCTTTATCTCCTGAAAACAGTGATACCTCAAGTTTTTAGTGGTTTGTCTAGGAAGGTATGAACATACACAATAGATCATTTGTTATACAAATGACAATTTTCTTATCAAAAGTAAAGGTGAATTTAAGTGTAACTAAGCTACAAGTAACACAATCATTGTAATGAATAGTGGAATTATCCAATGAACTTAAAAATACACTTATTTATCCTTAAATTGAAAATTAAGGCACTTCTTCAACTTTCCTTCATTGTATCTTCACAAGATCACCTTCTCACCAGTACCCCTCTTTAGAAAACAGATTGAGAGCTTATTGTCAAGGTAAAGCAATATTTTCTAGCAACATGCTAACATCTCCATCCTCAAGCTCCCCAATGTACCACAAATTTGAAACAAATCTCAATAGCAGCGTTTAGAAAAACATATTGAAATCCGATTTAATTAACATATACTATATTACTAGTTTCAGAGGTAGAATTCAGTGATTCATCAGGTGCATATAACCCCCTGTTCTCATTACATCAAGTTCCCTCCTTAAAGCCCATTACCCACTTAACCCATCTCGCAATGACCTTCTTTCCAGTAACCCTTAGTTTTTTCCCTGCAGTAAAGGGTCTCTTAAGGTTTGCCTCCCTGTCTTATTTTATTTTTCCTTCCCTTCTTCTATGTTCATGTGTTCTATTTCTTAAATTCCACAGATGAGTGAAATCATATGGTATTTCACTTTCCCTGACTGACATATCTCACCTAGCATAACAACCCTTCTTTCATCCATGTGGTTGCTAATGGCAAGATGTTCTTTTCTGAAGGTATAGTAATATCCCATTGTGTATAAACAAAGGGCCAACAGACATAGTAGAAAAAGTTCAACATCACTCAGCATCAGGGAAATACATACCCAAAGCATTAGCAGATAGCATCTCACACTGGTCAATTCGGCTAAATTTAAGAAGACAAGAAACAACATATGATGGTTAGGCTGAAGAAAAAGGGGAACATTCTTTCAGTGTGGGTGGCAATGCTAGTTGGTACAGCCACTCGGGAAATGGTACAGAGTTTTCTCAGAAAGCCAAAAATAGAAGTACCCAGGTCTCCTAGGTGACTCAGTCATATAAACACCTGGCTTAGGCTCAGGTCATGATCCCAGGTTGAGCCCCACCATGGACTTCCTGCTCAGCCACGAGTGTGCCTCTCCCTCTTCCCCTCCCTACTCATGGTGTCTTTATCAAATAAATAAAGTAAAACTTAAAAAAAAAGAACTATCCTGTGATGCAGCAATTGCTCTAGTATGCATTTATCCAAAGGATAGAAACATAACAATTCAAAGCAGTGCTTGTTTCCCCAATGTTTATAGGAGAAATGTCCACAATTGTCCAAATATGTAATGATCTCAAATGTCCACATACAGATGGATGGAGAAAGGAGATGTCATATACTCATTTAATACCAGTTTTAAGCTCATCTTTCCTACTTAACACTTACACTCCATCTAGAACAGCAGAATCCAATCCATTTGGATGCTCTGGATATCTCTTCTCTTTCAACACTTTCCCCTGATTCTAGGGTCCCTGGGGGAGCAAGGAATGTTTGCAGTCATAGCATCTGGTGAAGGGCCAAATGAACTCATATTCTGTATTACCAAGACCCATGAACAAACTCCAACTACTACCCACTGTTTGCCACTCTGCCATTTCTTAAGTTAAGAAAGGGGAACTAGAACACCAGCAGATACCCCACACCACTTATTTCAGCTGAGGACTGAAACTGCAGCTTGTCCCCAGCACATCTACAACAACTCCAACCAGAAGACAATGCAAACTTAGTGGATACCAAAGAACACTCAAGTGTGAGTCCTGGGCATGGAAGTGGCTCTGTCTCCTGCACTCACCAGGCTGACTGCATCTGGTTATAACAGGCAGTAGTTTCAGTCGTAATAATGACCAGACCTTCCTTTTATTCAGTTTTCACCTCAAGTTATAGACAGTGTTAATATGTCTGCAAGTGGATGAAGGCATAGATAAGGGAAAGCACATTCTGTGAACTTTAATCAAGGACTAGCTGCTTCAAAATACAGAGGACAACCATAAGAGAGTTGTCCTACCCATAGGAAATGTTCACATTAATCAGGAATGTAACTGTGGTGCTGGCGCAGGTGTACCCAGGTCCTCTGGCTTCCTGCCCTGCCCAGAGGACAGGAAGGGGGACTTCAGTTAGTGCAACCCTGTACAGTTCCTGGTGTGGTGGGTGACTGGTTAACCTCCCTCAGGTAGTGGGGAGATCCCCCTACCCCTTGAGAACTTTCTTTGCTCAGGATTGGACACTGGACACTCAGGTTTTCTCTAGGTGGCTGGACCATGGAGAAATGTTGAGTGGGGTGATGAATTTGCTCCTGTGTATCTACAGGAGACCTGTCCTGCCACTCAAGATTGTTGTCCCCAATGGGGAGAAGTGCACAGATGGGCAATACCTGCCCAGATATGAAACAAAAGGTAAAGGTCCACCCCAAGCCAGTATGGTGTCCTGAGGTTTATTAGGGACCCCTGGGGGTCCACACCTGAACCCTAGCCTGTATCTGGGCTGACTGGTCTCCTCTCACCCAGGCACACTCTTCCTGAGCGGGCAACAAGTTTGGAAGCAAAAGCATAGGGAGACTATCACCATAAGGAAAAGAGAGAATGAATGGGTGATGACCCCATTCCTTCCCACCCCTTGCCATGAGGGCCCTCTAAGACTATGTGCAAAACTCTTCTCCAGCAGTGCCTGACAATCCATGGCCCAGCTGTGGATGCTTACTCCAATCCACACTCACCTCCTCAGTCAGGTTTTCCTGTTCACACTAGCCAAGACCCTCCAATCCATAGATGTAACTGAGGGTGACCTGGGCAGTGTAGTTCAGAGGCCCAGTCAAAGGAGGCACTGGCCCTGTTCCCTGCTGTAGGGGCTCTAGTTGGCCAGGTGGTGAATTCTCAGGCGCCTCCCTGACTGCACCAAGGCTCATGTTCCTGGTAGCACCTGCTTCTCTCCTCCAGCACCAGATCTCATGTACAGCTGGGTCCCACTGTTCTCCATCCCAGCGGGGTTGGTGGTCTTGCATGTGGGAGGGAGGTGGCTGTAGCTCTTTTTCGAAGTGCATCTCTCTCTTTATTTGTCCCATGGGAAGGAATTCCAAGAGTCTTGGCTGCTTCCTGAAGATCCTTCCCCACTCCCTCAGTGCTTCCCTAGCAGAAGGGTCACATTCCAACTGCTCTTTTCTCTGAAATCCTCTCTGAAAGAAGCAGGTGCTTCTGCTTCTGGTTCTGCAACCTCCCCTGTGGTGCCATTTTCTGGTTCTTGACTTTGTTCCTAAAATACTTACATACGACATGTGCCAACTCTCTCCCAGTGAGGAGAAATGGTATCTACTGACCTGCTCTACTTGTCAAAGACTGAGCAGGAAGTAGGAGCTACGTAGCTCCTGCTTTCATGGAAATCCCAATCTTCCTGGTTTAAGTCAGACTTTCACAAAGCTTTGCTCCCAGGCTACAGACATACTTATTAAGTCACTTAGTTTGATTTACAATTAAAAATAGTTGGTAATTGATGACAATACTTTGTGAATTTTTCACAAAATAAAATAAAATAAAGTTCATTTTATTTTAATTTCTTGGAGGTGTCATGTATAAATTCAATTTTGCAAATAATACTTGGAAGGTATAAAATATCACTTTTTTGCTTCCAGCACGAAATTCAATAATTAATCATGATCAGCACTTGTCATTTCAAAAATGATCTTTTGGTTTGCTGTTGACTAACATAAACCAGGAAATGAATCAGTTTTGTTTATCAAGTTAGATTGTTTCTTTGATAGAAGCTTATTTTGATGGTGCTATCAGAGAGAGAAATAGAAAACACTCTCTTAAAGCAGTTTTTTTTTTTTTCAGTTTGCAGCCATAATTATAGAAACGTATAAAACCAACACACACATAATCTGTGTCAGATGCTCCAGTCAGTTCGGAACAATATTATGGGGCAAAGAGAAAAAGAAATGGAAGGAAGAGGCATCCACACCGAGAGAACATTTAAACATGTCTAAGGAAATGGTGCGCATCATTTCATTTCCACTTTGCATGTTTATTCCCAAGACTTTACAGCTTTATGGTGTGTTTCTATGATAGGAACAACCTCAGGGGACCCTTTGGCATACCTCTTCCTTGAAGGTATGAAACTCGATTGGTACCCAGTGGGTGGATGAGAACTCCCCTCCCTGTACTTCCCTGAGCACAGAGAATATTTCTGGTGAAGGACAAGTGCCTCAGCTACTGCCCTGTAACCCCAGTCCTGCCCACTGGTGCTGTTCATGAAAGACAATCAGCCCCTGGGATCTAAATTTCAAGGTGTTCCCAGCGCCAAAAAAGGGAAGGGCATTTCTGGTTTCACCAGGTCCCTTTAAAAAATTATTAATAGTAGGAATCTAACTCAGATAATTCTGGATTGAAAGCCAAATACAGAAATTTATATAACCCTGTCACACCCTTTTTTGAAATAGATTACTATAACATATTTATTGAATATATTGGCTTACATTTACGAAAATGTGAACACAGTTTTCCTTCACTAGATTTTTTTTTAAAGATTTATTTATTTGACAGATAGAGATTACAAGTAGGCAGAGAGGCAGGCAGAGAGAGAGAGAGGAGGAAGCAGGCTCCCAGCCAAGCAGAGAGCCCGATGCGGGACTCGATCCCAGGACCCTGGGATCATGACCTGAGCTGAAGGCACAGGCTTTAACCCGCTGAGCCACCCAGGCGTCCCTCCTTCACTAGATTTTAAAAAAGGTGGGGGTGTACCAATAAAACAGGTGACCTGGCTGGGGAACTTCATCCTGGATTACTTCAATGGAAATCTGTGAGTTCCTAGTGCTGACACAATGCTGGCATCTCTTTTAAATGGCACTGTTTTTTAAATTATATATGAGAATTAAATATCTGAATGCTTTTTAATTTTTATTATACTTTTAATTTTTATTATACTTTTTAATTTTTATTATACTTTTTAATTTTAGGGGGGTAAGTGGAGGGGCAGAGTGAGAAGGAGTGAGAATCTTAAGCAGGTTCTACACCATGCTTGGAGCCCAATATTGGGGCTACATCTCACAAGACCTGAGATGAAATTGAGTGTTAGATGCTTAATCCACTGAGTCACCCAGGGAACCCAATCACTTGTAGATTTATTTTAAAAAAATGTTGGAAATGCTGTTGTACTAAATCCCTTTTATGTGAATGGCTACAGATTATAATTGCCTAAGCCATACTGGTGAGTATTATAAGTTGACTAATGGTACTTTAAGAACAGTGGACTTTAGAAGACGGATGGTTACTAGGTAGTTTCTATTTATAATTCTACTGAATCTGATTAGCTCTAAGCATCAAAGATGATGTTGTCCAGACAAAAAAGGATGGTTTTTATTATGATAGAAACCTCTGGTGGTATGAAGAACAGAAAAGAGCCCCTTTCTGAAAGTCATCAAAATTTCACAGAACCACCATGGTTCTATAATATTTCTGTCTACTGTAGGTGGAAATGCAATCTCGCAAAACCCTAGCTATGAGAGGGATTTGCTTTAATCCAGGAACACTCCACTTTTAAGTGTGCTAAATTAATCTCTTTCAATATAATTCAGGGTTTTACATTTTATGTTTATATATTATACATATATGTGCATATGTGCATGTGTTATTTATATATTATATATTTATATTCACTTTTCCAAGGATAATTATGTTATATTGCTTTAATAATTGATCAGTAGTACAATTGATCATTGATGCAGAATATTTTTAAACTCCTGTTTCCAGGCATAAACACTGAAAAGTATTTACAAAAATTAAATGCAAAGTGCACTCCATTACACATTTCAGTGTTATTGACGGGAATTAATTTAAAAGCAGTCTATGCTTGCTACACCACTTGTCCACTGTAGATACAGTTTCATCATTGGTCACCACTTAAGATTTAATTTTAATTCCAGTTAGATAATATATGGAACAATATTAGTTGTAGGTATATAATATGGTGATTCATCACTTCCACACAACACCTGGTACTCATCACATGTGTACCCTTAATCCCCATTCCCAATTTAACCCATTCAAGCCACCCACCCTTAGGTGACCTTCTGGTTTTTCGTTAGAGTTACAGATCTGTTTATTTTAAGATTTTATTTATTTATTTGACAGAGAGAGATCACAAGTAGGTAGAGAGGCAGGCAGAGAGAGAGAGTGAGGGAAGCAGGCTCCCTGCTGAGTAGAGAGCCCGATGTGGGACTCAATCCCAGGACCCTGAGATCATGACCTGAGCCGAAGGCAGTGGCTTAACCCACTGAGCCACCCAGGCGTCCCACAGATCTATTTATTGATTTACCTCTCTCTCTTTTATTCCCCTTTGCTCCTTTCATTTATGAATTCACATATGAGTGAAAATTCAATGATGTCTTTCTCTGACTTACTTCGCTTGGAGTAATACTCTCAAGCATCATTCGTGTCACTGCAAATCAAAAAATTCATTCTGTTTTCATGGCTTAGTAATATTATATTAGTAATATTATATAATTATATATCTGATGTCTAATATGTATTACATATCTATATATGTGTACATATCTATATATAACACATGTTATATATCTATAGATTATATCTGTATATCTACAGAAATATACACATGTATAGATACAATTTACATATAGATATATACATATATATGTATAGATTTTATATAATGGTATATATAACATATTTTCTCTAGTCATTCATTTGCCAATGGTCAACTAGTCTCCTTCCATGTTTTGGCTACTGTGGTCCAATTTACTGTATTGCTTAGGTACCCAAAGTATTGAGAATATCTGTGGCTTTTAGACTTCAACCTACATTTAATAAATTATTTGGGATAAAAAGAAAGAAAAAAAATCACCAGAAAAATAGAGTGATTGGTAACATATAATTATGTTGTCAAATCTTTATTATTTATTTTCTGGATTAATGAAATATTCATCTTAAATTCTGGGATTACATTGTTCTAAAAGAGTGTACAAGGTGAAATTAAGGACTTCTAAGCAGCAGGGCTCATTGAGAACTTTGTTACATTTTTATAGAGCAGATCCTCTGAATTAGTCTTCTCAGGGTCTGCTTCACCGTTTCTCAGGCTGTAAATGATCAGGTTGAGCACTAGGTTCAGGATGGTGTAGAAGAGAACAAGGACCTTGTCCTCTGTGGGAGATTGGAAGGATCTAGGGCATAAGTATGTGTGAACTAAGGGTGCATCGTAGAAAGTCATTACAATGAGATGGGGGCTGCAGGTCAAGGAAACACAAGGAAGAGGGTGATGCTTACAAAAACTTTGTACTCATAGACACAGGTGTCCATGCAGTACATGGCTGGGACATCATTAAATAAATTGTTGATGGCCCTACATCTATAAAAAGGGAAACATAAATCATACGCAGTGTGGACCCGGGAGTTGATTGAGCCCATCATCCAAGATCCACTTATGATCACTACACACTCTCTTTTGATCATACAAGTAGCATAGAGGAGAGGAAAGCAAATAGCTGCATAATGATCATAGGCCACAGAGGTCAATAGTAATCCTTCTGCATCAGATAAATCAATGAAGGGGCGCCTGGGTGGCTCAGTGGGTTAAGGCCTCTGCCTTTCGCTCAGGTCATGATCCCGGGGTCCTGGGATCGAGCCCCGCATCGGGCTCTCTGCTTGGCGGGGAGCCTGCTTCCTCCTCTCTCTCTCTCTGCCTACCTCTCTCCCTACTTGTGATCTCTATCTGTCAAAAAAATAAAATTAAAATTAAAAAAAAAAGATAAATCAATGAAGAGGGAACTCAGAATTTTAGACCCAATGAAAGTAATATATTTACTTCCAGACTGATTATCAGAAACCGTTTGGGAACCATACTGAAGGAGTAGTTCATGTCCTTGAGGACATGACTAAGTAGGAAATACATGGGTATATGGAGATGGGTGTTCAGGAGCATTAGGATGATTATAGAGAGGTTACCAAACAGAGCCATTAGGAAAATAAGAAAACTGAGAGAGAAGAAACCCAGGCCAATATTCATGGTGGGAATAACCCCAATAAGAAGAATCAGTTGATGTTTAGTTAATATTTTCCATGGGACAGTAACTTCATGTTCCCTAAAGAGAGATACATAGAAGGTACAGAAAAATAATATCTTATTAATTCATTATTTTAGTTCCACTGTGATTTATTCAGGACATATTGCAACTCTTAAAAAAATTAACACATATTTTGAAAAAAAATTCCTCATTATTAAAATCTTGATGACATATAAATGTCCATCCCCAAAATACTTCATGGAAATGAGTAATTTTTTAAAATTTATTTATTTTCAGCATAACAATATTCATTGTTTTTTGCACCAACCCAGTGTTCCAAGCAATACGTGCCTTCCCTATTACCCACCAGCTGGTATCCCAACCTCCCAACCCTACCCCTTAAAATCCCTCAGGTTGTTTTTCAGAGTCCATACTTTCTCATGGTTCATCTCCCGTTCCAATTTCCCTCAACTCCCTTCTCCTCTCCATCTCCCCATGTCCTCCATGTTATTTGTTATGCTCCAAAAATAAGTGAAACCATATGAAACTTGACTCTTTCTGCTTGACTTATTTTGCTCAGCATAATATCTCTTCCAGTCCCATCTATGTTGCTACAAAAGTTGGGTATTCATCCTTTCTGAGGGAGGCATAATACTCCATCGAGTATATGTTCCACATATAATGCTGGCTTCATAAAAAGAGTCTGGAAGTTTTCCTTCTGCTTCAATTTTTTGGAATAGCTTCAGGAGATTGGTGTTATCTCTTCTTTGAAAGTTTGGTAGAATTCCCCAGGGAATCCATCAGTCCCCGGGCTCTTGTTTTTTGGGAGGTTTTTGATCACTGATTCAATCTCGTTACTAGATATCAGTCTATTCAGGTTGTCAATTTCTTCCTGGTTCAATTTTGGGAGTTTGTAGTTTTCCAGGAATGCATCCATTTCATCTAGGTTGCTTAGCTTATTGGCATATAACTGTTGGTATGAATTTTTGATGATTGTTTCTATTTCCTTGGTGTTAGTTGTGATCTCTCCCTTTTCATTCAAAATTTTATTAATTTGGGCTTTCTCTCTTTTCTTTTGGATTAGTGTGGCCAATGGTTTATCAATCTTATTGATTCTTTCAAAAAACCAGCTTCTAGTTTCATTGATACGTTCTAATGTATCTCTGGTTTCTATCTCATTGATCTCTTCTCTAATCTTGATTATTTCCTTTCTTGTGTGTGGAGTTGGTGTGATTTGTTGTTGATTCTCGAGTTCTTTATGGTGTAGAGAGAACTGGTGTATTCTGGATTTTTCAATTTTTTTGAGGGAGGCTTGGATGGCTATGTATTTCCCCCTTAGAACCGCCTTTGCTGTATCCCATAGGTTTTGGACCAAAGTGTCTTCATTCTCATTGGTTTCCATGAATTGTTTAAGTTCTTCTATGATCTCCTGGTTGATCCAACCATTCTTAAGCAAGGTGGTATTTAGCTTCCAGGTGTTTGAGTTCCTTCCAAACTTTTCCTTGTGATTGAGCTCCAGTTTCAAAGCATTGTGATCTGAGAATATTCATGGAATAATGTCAGTCTTTTGGTATCAGTTGATCCATGCTTTGTGACCCAGTATGTGGTCTATTCTGGAGAAGGTTCCATGTGCACTTGAGAAGAATGAGTATCCTGTTGTTTTAGGGTGGAATGTTCTGTATATGTCGATGAGGTCCATCTGGTCCTACGTTTCATTCAATGCTCTTATTTGTTTATTAATTTTCTGCTTCAATGATCTGTGTATTACTGAGAGAGGCATATTAAGATCTCCTATTATTAATGTATTCATATCAATACATTATGATTCTTTATCATAATATGATATGACTCTTTATCTTGATTAATAGTTTTCTTTTTTTTTTTAAAGATTTTATTTTATTTAACAGACAGAGATCACAAGTAGGCAGAGAGGCAGGCAGAGAGAGAGGAGGAAGCAGGCTCCCTGCTGAGCAGAGAGCCCCATGCGGGGCTCGATCCCAGGACCCTGGGATCATGACCTGAGCCGAAGGCAGAGGCTTTAACCCACTGAGCCACCCAGGCGCCCCGATTAATAGTTTTCTTATGTAATTGTGTGCTCCCATATTGGGGGCGTAGATATTTACAATTGTTAGATCATCTTGGTTGATAGTCCCTTTAAGAATTATGTAGTGTCCTTCTGTATCTCTGACTACAGTCTTTAGTTTAAAATCTAATTTATCTGATATGAGAATCGCTACCCTGGCCTTCTTCTGAGGCCCATTGGCATGAAAGATGCTTCTCCATCCCTTCACTTTCAGTCTGGGTATATCCTTAGGTTCAAAATGGGTCTCTTGTACACAACTTATGGATGGGTCCTGTCCTGTTATCCAATCTGCAACCCTGTGTCATTTTATGGGCGCGTTTAGGCCATTCACATTGAGAGTGATTATTGATAGATATGTTTTGTTTGACATCGTGTTACCTTTGAAGTCTTTCTGTCTGTAGATTGTCTCTATGTTTCTGTTCTATGATATTCTTAGGATTTTTTCTCTTTTATAGGACCCCCCCTTAATATTTCCTACAGTGTCACTTGGTGGTTGCATAGTCTTTTAAGCCTTGCAGGTCTTGGAAACTCTTTATCTCACCATCCATTTTGAATGTCAGTCTTGCTGGATAGGGTATTCTTGGCTGCATGTTCTTCTCATTTAGTACTCTGAATATATTTTGCCAGCACTTCCTGGCTTGCCAGGTCTCTCTGGACAGGTCTGACATTATTTTAATGGGCTTTCCTCTGTATGTAAGGAGCTTCTTTGTCCTAGCTGCTTTTAAGAGGGTCTGTCTAGAATTGTAATTCTTCATTCTAACTATCAGGTGTCGCAAGGACTATGGAGAATCTAAAATCTTGAGGGGAAACGGCTCTGTCTCTAGTACATGATCGTTGTTTCCATTCGTGAGATTGGGAAAATTTTCATAGACAACTTCTTCCACTATATCTTCTAGACTTCTTTCTTTTTCCTCCCCTTCAGGGATTCCAATAATTCTGACGTTGGAACACTTCATGTCATCATTAATTTCCCTGATTCTGTTTTCGTGGCTTCTGAGCTGTTTGTTCCAGGCTTCCTCCTGATCCTATCTATCTGTTTGTTGTCCAGATCACAAATTCTATCTTCTGTGTCAGTGACCCTAGATTTTAGAGAATTTAGATTAGATTGGAATTCATTGAGAGCATTTTGAACATCATCCCTGGTGGCTTTCAGTTTTGTCCTAACAGTGTGAACATCATCCCTGTTGGCTTTCACTTCTGTCCTAATCAATTCTGTTTGGTTATCCATGGCTTTCTCCAACCAAGCTATTGCCTGGATAATTGTTAGTCTGAATTCCTTTTCTGACATATTGTCTATGTTGATAGCCATTAGCTCTGTTGCAGAAGGTCCATCCTCTGTATTTTTCTTCTGTTGGGCATTCCTCCTCCTGGTCATTTTGGGAAGAGATGACTGAAATGATTCAGCTGGATGTATGGATTATGGTGCAGTCAAGGTGCACCCTGGAACACTTCTGTGCAATCAGGGTTCCCCACCCAAATAAGAGAAAAAAGAAAGAAAAAGAAATAGAGGGAAAAAAAAGAAAAAGAGAGAGAGAATGAGAGACAGGAAAAAAAAGGAAAGATAAAAAACAAGGCTCAGCCCAAATGGGCCACAAGGTAAGATTTATGAAGTATCCAAACAAAGACATACAAACATAAAGACTGATAAATATATATGACAAGAGAAAAAATATATATATAAAAGTGAAAAAAAAGGAAGAACCTCATCAAAAAGAACCCCAAGTATAAGATTTATATACTATCAGGACAAACACAAATACACAGAAACGCTGGTAGAAGGAAAAGATGGGAGAGTGGTTATAAATTTTCAGTGTGTGCGAGGAGGTTTATTTTGATTCTTCCTGAATGTATCTTGATGTCTTTGCTAAGGGACTCAACTTTCCTAAGATAAAGGGGGATTAAAAATTGGTTTGCCTATAGGGGTAGCATTGACTGGGGAAAGGGAATTACCTTTAAGTTTAACTCTATAAGTATATTAGAAAATAAAAATTAAAAAGGAATAAACTAGACTAAACTAAATTAAAATGTAAAAAAATATTTAAAAATAGAGAAGCAAAAGAAAAACACGGGTGTATGTATCAAAAGTTCAGGGTAGAAGGTTATTAAGGAATTTGATGTACTGGACATCTCACTGTGATGATAAATAGGTTAAAAAGTTATCTATATGTATAAAAAAAAAAGAACCAGAATAGTGGTAAATAGTTAAAAATAAAAGTTGTATTTGTGAAGCAGTGGTGGTTGCTCTCTTGTCTTTTTTTTTTATTTCTTTCTTCCTGGTTGGTTTTCTGGGGGAGGTGTCTGCCACGTGGATTTTCAGTCTATGATGTTCCCTGAGTTAGGTCCTCCTGCCCCCCCCCTCAAGGGGGTGGTCTCTGAGGAAACCATTTTTTTCATTTTGTTCTCTGGAGGTATTTATGTTTGTTCATCTGTTTTCTCTCACCTTGACAGCTTTTGATGGTTTTTGGAGGTTTAGAGGAGAGCAAACTGCACCCCGACCTCCCTCTCAGAGAGAAGACTCAGAATGCTCTCCAGAGCTGCTGGCAGAGTAGGTTCTTAGTCAAGGTCCCTGGGGATTTAGCATCTCCTCTTTGAACCCAATACCAAGGCATCGGCAGCTCTCTGGGCAGCTCCAGATTGCCAGAGAGGTTCCAAGCAGTGATCACACACTGAGATTTTCCCACTGGCCCGGTCTGGGAATGCCTGGTTTTTCCGTGTGCCAGAGCTCCAGGCTAGCACCTGTGAGCACCTCTCCCAGGGGAGTGTGTGGGACGGGCACCTTTCAGGAACGCCATCTGGCAGGGCTCCCAGCCCCTCATGGGAGCTGGTCCCCATGCTTTCTCAGGTGTGCTGGTGGCTCAGGCATGCTGGCAGCTCAGGGACTAAAACCTGGTTTCTCCACTGCATTCTCTATGGCTCAGCGCCAGGGGAGGCTGTCGTGGGTCCAGGGTCTTAAGCCCCATCCCTAACCATCCCGATTCCCACAATTTGCCCCCACAATCCTTTGCTCTTTTTTTTTTTTTTTTGAGAAAATTCAACCAGACTCCAAGCTAATGCTGGTCCCCACACGCAGGGCACTCTCTTATGGGGTATTACTTTCCAATCAGTCGCCTCTGTTGGCTCCCTCTCTCTTTTGTTTATCTTCTGATATCAGTCTGACGTTCCCACTCCACTTTACCTTCCCACTGGCATCTTCTGCTCCTGTATAGATCCAGACGTGTATAATTCTGATCTCAGGCTGATTTCATGGGTTATCGGAGTTCTTTGGTAGGTAATCAGCTCACTTTAGGGTACAGGTTGAATTGGTGCCTCCTCCCACATCCCCGCCATCTTGACTCCTCCCTAAATTTTTAAGGATAATATATTTTTGTGACTTTATTAAGATACACATGTTTTATTTTCCTGTGTAAGTTTAGTTATTATCAACATCAGGCTTTATACTTGTTAAGTATGCATTATAATGCAGTGTAAATGCATAAAATATAGACCCATACTTGAGTATATTTTATTACACTTTGGCAGTGATTTTTGTTTTCATTTGTAATTAAGCCCTAGGATTTCTGAAACTATAGTAGTCCTATCAGGTCATGCTATAGATATATATCCTTTTGGTTTGATCACTTCGTTGTTTTGATGCCAAGACTTAGTATCTGCTTCTTTTACCCGAGAAATCTACCATGAAGTGTTATTGACAACTATAAATTATAGGAAGAAGATTTTGTCCTCATCACTCAATAAAATGCTTTAAAGAAATTACTTTCCTGACAATTTTCTCTAGCATTTTATTGTAGTTCCTTGACTCTGCTTACACTCTCTGAAAGCATCTGTATTATTCTTATGCTCCTCAATAATTATATAACATTATGCATTGCTTTATGGCACCTTTCCTTTTTCTGCTTGACCTCTTGCTTTTGTGTACTGGAAACTTTTTCCATTTTATGAAACGTGTGAGTTTAGCTCCTATATGTATCACCCTCTGTCATAAAGTTCAACTCACATAATAATAAAGCAGTAAATCTGCATAAGTTAAAACAGAGAGGGAAACAGAATAGAGGGTGATAAGAAAAGAATTGGAGATAAGAACATTTGGTGTGAAGGCATTTTAAGGAACAGACACTTAAAAGGTGTAGGAGAAATGGTATTTTGAGAATACTCTAAGTAGGAAGGAGTAGAGGGAATCTTCTCCAGAAGGAATACCATCTGGGAGGAAAGACCAAAAAAGGACTCTATGCTTCAGTTTCATACTTTTCTAGGAACAAAGCCATCAGAATATTGAGGAATTCATTATATGAAAGACACACACACACACACACACACACACACACATGTACACTGAATTAAAAATGACTTACATAAATGCCTGGCTGTGGGTATTAAGGCGGGTATGTATTGCATGGTGTACTCGGTGTGGTTCATAAACATTGAATCTTGGAACACTGAAAAGATAAAATTAAATGTTAAAAAAGGATAAATGCAAGAAACTTTTACAAAAAAAATCTGATGTCTTCAGGGGAATGTGAGAATTTGTTAAATCCACAGTAAAAATGCCATGTATTTTATAAAATAAAGTGCCCAATAACAATAAAAGCCTTTTTAAAATAAATGAAAATAATTAAAATAATACATTTAATAAAAGTGTCAAAAGATAAATCGATGAGAATCAACCAGAAAGCAACAGCGAAACACAAAATATGACACTTAGGACAGTTAAGAGAATGAGAAGAAAAATATAAGATGACCCAACATATACTTATGGGCATTTCTGTAAATGCCTATGACATCAATTTGTTTTTGTCAAAACACTTATTTACACTTAAGTTAATATTATAAGAAGAACTTTTCTCTAAACCAATATGTGAACTACACTGGTGAAAGTTGAGGTAAAGAGCACAGAAAAATAACATAATTGATGTATTAAATGGTATCTTCTTCAAAATTCTAAATATTATCTTGAAAACAATTTCTTGATAATCCTCGGAATGAGGTAGACTGATATCCTAAATTCTCCTTGAGAGAAATTATGGTAATATGAGATGAAATCTATGTAGTCATGCTTATAAAATAACAATTTTATTCACAATACTGTTGTATATTTTCTATGTTAACAATACATTCCAGGAGATGAAGCAAAGCTCTTGATGCATATCCTCAGACATAATGTGGTGTGTGGCTATGTTGATAGATTGGGGAGGGAAGGGGAAAACTTTGATGTTGTAGGAAGGGGCTGGCTCTTCATCCACAGTGGCCTGAGTTACAAATCATAGTCTGGTATTTTGGATTTAGGAACCAAGCATTAGAGATGAGCATATTGTTTAAAATATTGATGAAGTACTAGGAAAAATTGTAAACGAATTTGAAGAATTTGCCTTGGTGTCAAGAGGCATAAGTTATGAAACTGTCATTATATCCTGTGGTTTGTTGATGCCATATCCATCCATTCTTGGAGCAATATACTAAAGTGTTTTTAAAAAGTTATTTCAGTTAGTAATTTACATGTACTCAAATTATTGCAGATGTGCATCTCCTAATTTTCTGCAAAATACCCACATCAGGGTGCTGGGTCTATAGGAAGCAACTGCTTTTCAATAATTGGGTGGTCACTGTCAATTTCCAGAGGAAAAGCTGGGAAGGCGGTTGGGTTTATAAGGTAAAGACGCATTGCATCTGACACGGAAGCCACTTGAGATATTGAATATCTGGTTACAAACTCTAATGTGAAGAATTATATTTTCATGTAAAATAATTAGATTATTTCCCCCTTATTTTCATTTTACCCAATGACATAATGAAAATTAGCCTATTTAATTTGCAAAAGATTTGTGCCTGCTTCAGTCTTTTAACCTTCGCTAGAACATTTGGGTCTGGCATCAGCATTACTGACAATATGCAGTGGAGAAAAAGGGAAAGAGTTGGTTTCTTAGTGAATAGGAGAACTAAGGCTTGAACCTGAACAAGGTCCACACATGGCAGAGAAGATAGAACTCTACACTTCATTGACCATTTCCACAGGGTGGAACCTACCACATGTCAAGATTTATGCCAGGAATTAATTTTATTTAATCCTGACCAAAGTCTCTTGAGGTTGATACAACCACCAATACGACTACAGATAGCTGATGATAAATCATGTTCAGAAAATTAAGGGAGGGGTGCCTGGGTGGTTCAGTGGGTTAAAGCGTCTGCCTTGGAATCAGGTCATGATCCCAGGGTCCTGGAATCAAGCCCCATATTGGGCTCTCTGCTCAGCAGAAGCCTGCTTCCTCCTCTCACTCTGCCTGCCTCTCTGCCTACTTGTGATCTCTGTCTCTTAGATAAATAAATAAAATTTAAAAAAAAGAAAATTAAGGGAATTCTTTGGATATCCTGTCTTATCATAGTTGGTAAGTAGATGCATATATTTATATACATTAAACTTGTATTGAAAAAGAATTATATCTTAACACAAAATATTTTAGGCAGCAATTATGAAGTAAAAAATAGTTAACTGTTCAGAACTAAATAGAGATTAAAATAAAGATATAAAAGCTTTAATTAAAATCTACTATAGATGAAACAGAGTCAAGAATGCATAAAAGCTATTTATTTATAAATAAATTGTTTTAGTGCTTCTGTATCAAAAGTTCAAGATATTTCTTGTTTGGGGGCACCTGGGTGGCTCAGTGGGTTAAAGCCTCTGCTTTCGGCTCAGGTCAAGATCTCAATGTCCTGGGATCAAGCCCCGCATCAGGCTCCCTGCTCTGATTCCCCCTCTCTCTGCCTGCCTCTCTGCCTACTTGTGATCTCTCTCTCTCTCTGTCAAATAAATAAATACAATCTTTAAAAAAAGATAGTTCTTGTTTGCTCTCATCTGCAGTCTTAACCATAGTTTCTCTTGTTCCCTGCAAAAATACAACTTTAATCAGGAGTGTAGAGAATACAGACATCACTTCCAGATTCTCTCAGTGAATTCTAATCCATGTCCTGTCCTATACAAAAGTTGCCCTAGGTGATTTTCTTCACAAAGAATTATTCTCCTCTTTTAATATCTCCTCTGTAAATTGCTTTGTAAATGTATAGATTCAGTTTATTCCTACATCATAATGAAGAAGTTCCTCTAAATGACATTATTTAATAATGCCATTTATAAATAATTTGCATATTGCCAGTTTTAATTTACTTTAATAACATTTAACAAGGATTATCAGTATTACAGATATTCTTTTTCCTATGTTTCTCATGTTCCTATTCAATTGGAAGTAAAACTTGAAAAACATCACCCTTTATTGATTCACAAAGGTATGGAATAAAGAGATTTTTCAAATATAGGATCATTATTATAAAGATTCAATGTGGATTCCATGTGATGAGAAGTAATTTATATAAAACTATGTAGTGATCCAGTGGCAAATCTAGAAATGTGTCCTCTAGATACCAGACAATGGAGAGTTTTCTCCTGAAGCAAATGAATGTCAAAAATATATCATTCAGATCACTAAATATGTCCGGTCACAATCAGTTTTGTCTGATTATTGCATAGCTCCAATAAGAATGTGCACTGAACTAAGAATTTTCTATCACTTTGCCTAAAATTTTATAAGAATCTCAGACTAAAAAAATAGCACCAGTTTTCATATAAATTTGGGTTGCCTTCTCTTTTCAAGAACTCTGTCATACTTTTGTATGTACTTTAGCAAAATAAGCTTCTTTACTCACCTATAGGGGAAGAGTTCCCTAAAGGACCTATCAGAACTTTTCCCCCAGGACTACCTTGAACCTACTTGGCTACACAGAGTCTACCTTGGTTCATTGAAAAATGTGTTCACACTTTATCAGTAATGTCTGTAGATAATAATTATTTTGAATTGCTTTCACTTATATAAGTTTTAAAATATTGTGAAATGACTTTCCTAGAATGAATCAGATTACAGAAAGGAGAATCCTCTGAAGTCTTGCCAAAGACAGTGCCCTACAATATTTCCACAATGAGTCATACATGGAATTTTTCATGCCTTCTAATGTTTCCATAGCAGTTTCTATTAAAAAAGACATACAGTACAGAGTTCAGAATGCTTTAGTGACTTAGGAATTAATTCTCTTTTTAAATATTTACACAATGTGTATTCTTATTTGTTTAGATGGTTATAGAGCTTGTGCCCCTAAGAATTTTATAATACACAGAGATCTAAAATTCACAGTATTAATATGCGTATGTTACTGTTGCTTCTAGGTATACCTTCAGGAAATATCACAATTGTGAATTAGAACTGATAAATACATAAGTCGGTAGACAGATATATGGAGAGATATCTGATTTATCAGTATATACTTTGAGTTTGGGTTCAGATTGAAGTTAGGTTTATTTTGCTTTATTGCAAATCATGCTGCAGATTTTTGGAGCCAATGCTAGATCTAATGCTAGCAGTCTCTTACTATAAATGTGAACTTGGATTAGTGAATTCACTCTCTGAGCCCCTACCTCACAAGTAGAGCAGATCAAAATCATGAGATAAGATCCCATACTTCTTAGAATGGATATTACCCAAATTGAAAAAAAAATAATGAGAGTTGGAGAGAATGTGGAGAAAACACATCACTTGAGCACTATTGATTGGACTGAAAATTAGTACAGCCATTATGGAAAATAGTATAGGAGTTCTTCAAAATTTAAAAGTAAAATTTTCCTATGTTCCAACAATCCCACTTCTGGCTATATATGCAAAGGAAATAAAATGATATGAAATCAAATTTGAAGCTATTCTTTACTCTTGTAATCATTATTGCAGTGTGACCCACAATAGATAAAATATGGAAATTAATTTTACATATACATTGACAAATGAGTGGGAAAATGAAATAACAAAACATGGAAGAACCCAGAGGACATTGAGAGAAGTGAAATGAGCCAAACACAGAAAGACAAACATGTTGGTTCAACATTCGCAAATCAATCAGTGTGATAGAACACATCAATAAGAGAAGAGAGAAGAACCACATTCGCAAATCAATCAGTGTGATAGAACACATCAATAAGAGAAGAGAGAAGAACCACATGGTCCTCTCAATTGATGCAGAAAAAGCATTTGACAAAATCCAGCATCCGTTCCTGATGAAAACGCTTCAAAGTAGGGATAGAGGGAACATTCCTGAACTTCATAAAATCTATCTATGAAAGACCCACAGCAAATATCATCCTCAATAGGAAAAAGCTTGCAGCCTTCCCGTTGAGATCAGGAACACGACAAGGATGCCCACTCTCACCACTCTTGTTCAACATAGTATTAGAAGTTCTAGCAACGGCAATCAGACAACAAAGAGAAATAAAAGGTATCCAAATTGGCAAGGAAGAAGTCAAACTCTCTCTCTTCGCAGATGACATGATTCTTTATATGGAAAACCCCAAAGACTCCACCCCCAAACTACTAGAACTCATACAGCAATTCAGTAATGTGGCAGGATACAAAGTCAATGTACAGAAATCAGTGGCTTTCTTATACACTAACAATGAAAATACAGAAAGGGAAATTAGAGAATCGATTCCATTTACTATAGCACCAAGAACCATAAGATACCTGGGGATAAACCTAACCAAAGAAGTAAAGGACCTGTACTCGAGGAACTACAGAACACTCATGAAAGAAACTGAAGAAGACACAAAAAGATGGAAGACCGTTCCATGCTCTTGGATTGGAAGAATAAACATGGTTAAAATGTCTATACTGCCTAGAGCAATCTATACTTTTAATGCCATTCCGATCAAAATTCCACCGATATTTTTCAAAGAGCTGGAGCAAATAATCCTAAAATTTGTATGGAGCCAGAAGAGACCCCGAATTGCTAAGGAAATGTTGAAAAACAAAAACAAAACTGGCGGCATCACGTTACCCGATTTCAAGCTTTACTACAAAGCTGTGATCACCAAGACAGCGTGGTACTGGCATAAAAACAGACACATAGACCAGTGGAACAGAGTAGAGAGCCCAGATATGGACCCTCAACTCTATGGTCAAATAATCTTCGACAAAACAGGAAAAAATATTCAATGGAAAAAAGACAGTCTCTTCAATAAATGGTGCTGAGAAAACTGGACAGCGATATGTAGAAGAATGAAACTCGACCATTCTCTTACACCATTCACAAAGATAAACTCGAAATGGATAAAAGACCTCAACGTGAGACAGGAATCTATCAGAATCCTAGAGGAGAACATAGGCAGTAACCTCTTCGATATCAGCCACAGCAACTTCTTTCAAGATATGTCTCCAAAGGCGAAGGAAACAAAAGCAAAAATGAACTTTTGGGACTTCATCAAGATCAAAAGCTTCTGCACAGCAAAGGAAACAGTCAATAAAACAAAGAGGCAACCCACGGAATGGGAGAAGATATTTGTAAATGACAGTACAGACAAAAGGTTGATATCCAGGATCTACAAAGAACTTCTCAAACCCAACACACACAAAACAGATAATCATATCAAAAAATGGGCAGAAGATATGAACAGACACTTCAACAAAGACATACAAATGGCTATCAGACACATGAAAAAATGTTCATCATCACTAGCCATCAGGGAGATTCAAATTAAAACCACATTGAGATACCACCTAACACCAGTTAGAATGGCCAAAATTAGCAAGACAGGAAACAACGTGTGCTGGAGAGGATGTGGAGAAAGGGGAACCCTCTTACACTGTTGGTGGGAATGCAAGTTAGTGCAGCCACTTTGGAGAACAGTGTGGAGATTCCTGAAGAAATTAAAAATAGAGCTTCCCTATGACCCTGCAATTGCACTGCTCAGTATTTACCCCAAAGATATAGATGTAGTGAAAAGAAGGGCCATTTGTACCCCAATGTTTATTGCAGCAATGGCTACGGTCGCCAAACTGTAGAAAGAACCAAGATGCCCTTCAACGGATGAATGGATAAAGAAGATGTGGTCCATATACACAATGGAGTATTATGCCTCCATCAGAAAGGACGAATACCCAACTTTTGTAGCAACATGGACAGGACTGGAAGAAATTATGCTGAGCGAAATAAGTCAAGCAGAGAGAGTCAAGTATCATATGGTCTCACTTATTTGTGGAGCATAACAAATAACATGGAGGACATGGGGAGATGGAGAGGAGAGGGAGTTGAGGGAAACTGGAAGGGGAGATGAACCATAAGAGACTATGGACTCTGAAAAACAACCAGAGGGTTATGAAGGGGCGGCAGGAGGAAGGGGGGGTGGGAGGTTGAGGAACCAAGTGGTGGGTAATAGGGAGGGCATGTACTGCATGGAGCACAGGGTGTGATGCCAAAACAATGAACACTGTTATGCTGTAAATAAGCA